>NW_006204133.1:4000963-4001961 GCF_000334495.1 Tupaia belangeri chinensis
GAGACGTGAAGGCTGGAGCTGCAATAACACTTGTGACAATGAAACAACTCAGAGGACAGACAATACACACTGAGGACGATGATGAGAAAGAACCAACCTGGGGTACTGATGGCACCTGGGGCCTCCATTCTCCCCTGCACTGTCCACCTCTATACTTCATGGTAAAACAAAACAAACAAAAAACATGAAAAGCATTTTGTTGAAACCACTGCTTTTTGGGTCTCTCACAGCCAACTGTAACTCCTAACTGAACATATAGGCATATAAACATGAAACTTTAGCAACTGGTTGAGATCGAGCGACTTATCAATCTTTGAAGGTCTTTACAGTTTATCTCCTAGACAGCCCTGTCACCCCCTTTCTCCAGCCAATCACTCACTCGGCCTTCCTGAGTGCCTACTATGTGCCACGTGCTGAAAACACAGAGATGGCTGAGATGCAGTTCCTGGCCTCCAGGAACAATCAGTCAATGGGAAGCACCCAGGTGAAGTGCAGAGGACGTGTCGTCTTCAGGGCAAGATGTGCGATACCCATCCAGTTAACAGATGTCTGTGAAGTGCCTACTATGTGCAAGACGCATTACCAGGGATATAACAGCATGTTCACATTCCAGATGGCACCGAGGAGAGCAAGTTGGAGGGAGCAGAATGAAACTAATAATGAATAAAGCGAATGAACAAGACAATTTCAGAAAATAAGGGTGATGTGATAGTGAGTGACTGATGGGGGCTATTTTAGACTTGGAGGTCAGAGAAAGCCTCTTTTGACACTGGAAAGGTAACATTTAAACTAATACTCTGAATTAAGATGCAAATTAAAACAGTCCTGGGAAGAGCTGGGGAAGGAACACTTTGGCTGAGGATAGAGCAAAAGCGAAGGTCCTAAGGAGGAGGTTAGAGCATGGAAGGGCGGCACCGACAACTTATGGAAGGCTTTGCTGCAGGAGGGGCAGGGGTCCAGAGAGCGCCCAGTCTGGTCTTGGCCATACCCAGGTCCTC
>NW_006204133.1:4001992-4003548 GCF_000334495.1 Tupaia belangeri chinensis
TAGAGCTGGGGTTTCCCACCAGGGCAGACACACAGCTGATCTGGCCCCCAGCGGGCTCGGTGACACTACTGTCTGCCTCACTCCCCAGAAGCGATCACAGGACACTTGGCAGGAAAAAAGAAGAACCCCTTCATTCTCCTTCCATCTTGGAGGCAAAAATGTCTCAGCAGCACTGCAATTCAGAAGCAGTTTCATGGCTGAGACCCGGTCTGCTCCCAGCTCAGTGGCCATGTAAAGCTTACTTGAACACTGTCCCTGTTCAAGGCATGCCCAGAACCCCAACTGAAAGTGTCACTGCGTCTTCTTGGCTATACGTTCTCTGTGTAAGGGTCCTGCCTGTCATGGCTGCCTCCACCTCCTTCCTTGAGCCTCGCCTGCCCACTCAGTCCCCACATAACCCACCCCGTTATGAAACTGCAGGTTTCTACCCTAAGGAATCCTGCAGCTACTCCCCAGGTCACCCCAGGTGCCCTGTTACACATCTTGCTTTCTATAGCACAGCCTGACAGTCTCGCTTTCTTTGATATGCAAATAGCCTGAATAATTTTATTTGTTCTATCATATTTCATTTGGATTAGAAAATTCACAGGAGAAAGGATGAAGAATGAGAATAGTGGACAGCCACTGCTTCGATGTAAGCACGTATTTTTCCACTACCCTAATTCAGCTTCTTAGAGATTCTCTTGCCAGCCCCAAATGGAGCTTCTTGCTTAATCTACGAGCCAAAATCCTACAGCCAGAGCCCCAGGAAGCCCAGGCTAGAGACAGCAGCATGTGCAGCCTCTTCTTACCCCACACCAGTAAGTCACTGTGTCAAACACGCACTCCCACACACAAACACAAAACCAGAGTCTCCCAGACTATGAGCACATGACAACATCCAGTCTTCCCAATGAGTGAAATAGGAATATGAGGCAAGAAATGGGAGAAGAAAAAAAAAAAAAAAAAACACCTCTGGAAGTATCCTCCAGTTCATTCTTCCACAGTAAAATTCTATTTGAAAATACTGGGTTGTTAAAAAGTCATGATGTATTTATTCTATTTTTTTTTTTTTGGAGAGGTTTTTGCTATAGGGCGCGTGTGCTCACCAGACAGAGAGAGACAGAGAGATAGAAAGCGAGAAATCGTCCCCCGGGGGGGATGGCCACGGCCCAATCCCTTCTCCTCCATTCTCCTCTCGGGATCTTGGGCACGCACGCACACACGCCTGGCGTGAGTTTAAGCCACTGGGTCCAGGAAGTGAATTGCGGTCGACTACATGGGAGTTCAGCAACATAGCCATTACGCTAACTGCTGTTCCCAATTCTATGTTTTTCTATGCAAAATGTGTCATAACTTTTCTGACAAGCCAGTAGTAAGAGTAGAGACATCACAGGGCATTTGTTTAAGTCTCTAAAGGCATTATATATATACATTTATGTATATAAAAATAAATCTGGGGGGAGAGGTTTTTGCTATAGGGCACATGCACTTGCCAGAAAGACAGAGAGAGACAGAGAGACAGAAAGCAAGAAATCACCTCCCAGGGGGATGGCCACACCACAATCCCTTCTCCT
>NW_006204133.1:4003610-4033123 GCF_000334495.1 Tupaia belangeri chinensis
CATGAGTTTAAGCCACCGGGCCCAGGACTCAAACTGCAGTTGATTACATGGGAGCCTAGTGACATAGCCATTACACTAACTGCTGGTCCCTATATTTTTATTTTTTAAATAATTATTTTATTTTATTTCATTCATCATCATTTATATTTTTGTTTGACCAGTGAGTGACAGAAAGAGAGAGAGAAAGAGGGAGAGAGAGAAAAGGAAGGTGAGTGGTGAGAGAGCAAGCCACCAGGTCAAGGACTCGAACTGTGCTCAACCATGTGAAAGTTCAGCACCTAAACACTAAGCCATTTGATGGTATTTGTTGATGGCATTTTAAATAAGTTCCTATTCATTCTAGAAAGTAGGTGTGGTAACCTGATACAGTTTTAAGTTTCTTTCTTTCTTCAATGAGAGAGAGGGAGAGAGACACGCAGCAGCCCCACAGGGTCTTTTTTTTTTTTTTTTGGAGAGGTTTTTGCTATAGGGTGCATGTGCTCACCAGAAAGACAGAGACAGAGAGATAGAAAGCAAGAAATCACCCCCCAGGGGGGATGGCCACGTCGCAATCCCTTCTCCTCCATTCTCCTCTCGGGATTCTGGGCACTCACACACATGCGTCTAGCGCATGAGTTTAAGCCACCAGGTCCGGGACTCAAACCGCAGTTGACTACCTGGGAGTCCAGTGACATAGCCATTATGCTAACTGCTGGTCCCTCCCACAGGGTCTTCATGCTATCATCTGTCCCAGCCTTAGTCAGCCAGATAACAGGTAGGCGCGTGTGCACCCGTGATGTACAGAAAGGCATGCTGGGACGTGAACCTGGGACCTTCCCACATGAGGCTAGGTGTGTTAGTGCTGCACTGTCTGGCCCAAGCATAGTTTTTACTGTACTGAGAAGGTCATGTTGGGCAGCACATGGGAGTGTTGGGTAGAGGCCACAGAATAGGGAGTCAGAATAATTTCGGATTTAAATCCTGGCTCTGCCATTTTCAAAGGCAATTTTAAGAACCAGGAGGTGGCCTGAAGGGGTAAGGCTGCTTGATCCCACATGGCTGACTATGCAGTTTGAGTCCTTCACCGGGTGGCTTGAAAAGCACTCCTGGCATTCTGTGTACATGGCCAAGATCCCCGAGAAGAGACTGCAGGAGAAAGGATTACAGTGTGGCCACCCATCCTGGGGGTGACTTCTCACTTCCCCTCTCTGTCACCTACTGACTCTCCCTTTCTCTGTTTCTCTATATATCCGTCTCTCACATGCCCTATAGTGAACTAAAAACAAAACAAAAAGGCAACCTTAAACAAGAATTATCGACCTCAGATTCCTCACCTGTAAAACAGAAATCTAATAGTGCCAGCCAAGTAGGGCTGCCGAGAATTCAGTGGATCAGTTGCTTATAAAAGCACTTGTATGGGGACCAGCAGTTAGCATAATGGTTATGTTGTTGGACTCCCATGTAGCAGACTGTGGTTTGAGTCCCAGACCTGCTGGCTTAAATTCATGCCGGGCACATGTGCATGCATGCCCAAGATCCCAAGAGGAGAATGAGGGAGAAGGGATTGCAGCGTGGCCATCTCCCCAGGGGGGCATTTCTCACTTTGTCTCTCAGTCTCTGGTGAGCGCACTCATTAGTCTAATTCTGCCAAATTCTCACTTGCCAGTGGCTTTGCCTGCGGTACAGTCTCCAGCATCACTTTTGTTGCCGCCATGGACGTCCATGTTTTGTAACATCCACACTTCACATTACTACACTGCACTGTATTGCAATCAACTGCAAGATGTTTATATCAAACCACCTGTGAAAGACATTTCCCTTCCCATCTTGGGAAAAAACGATCATCAATTCAATTTTCAAATGCCTATGAGGGACTGTGCCGTTTAAAAATGCTCTCTGATGGAATTCTTCTACGTCCACGGCCTGCCCTGTAGCAGAGTGGTTAAGAGGGCCAGACTCCACATGCTAACTGTGTTTTGAATCCTGGTCCTAGACACTTGAAAACACTCTGGGCAGGTGTGTGTACACGTGTGTGCCCTGAATCCCAGCAGGATGGAGAAATGAAATAGAAGGCACCATGCTTGACCAGGCCTCGCTGGGGGGTACAGGGTACTCTCTCCCTCTCCTCCCTGGTGAGTGCATAAGCCCTCTGGCAATTAAGAACAAACAATCCTTATGTCCAGATGATAAGCCTTCAAGATTAAAGAGGGGCCACATGGTGGTGGCACAGTGGTAAATGCCATGCTCTGTGAGGCTGACCCACACAGGGCAGTGGGGCGGGTAGTCTGGGTTTGCTCTGGAGACCTCCCTGCGTCCCAGGGGCATGCACATGCCCATAATTCAGGGCAGGCTGAGGCTAAAGGGGTCATAGCTGTCATAGCTGGCAGGGGTGCTGTCTCTCACTCATGAAATAAAATAATTATAAAGAAAGACTGAGCATTGGCGATAGCTGGAACTTCTCAAATTTATCAAAATTTATGATTTCATCCTGTTGCTCAGAGACTAACAAAATAAGAAAGTTATATTGTAGTATCCTTTCTGGGGCCTGTTTTCTATAAATGAGGAGAAAAAAATAGCAGTTGTTAAAACTAGGCAGAAAACTATGAAAACGAGAGACCAAGTGAGGGATGGCAAGAAATGCAGAATGAACATGGTGGTGAGGGGGCGGGGCTACAAACATGGGGGAGGTATTGCTCCTTGGCTACAAACTTGGATAGAATGTTTCTGGACTGAGTGCTGCAGGCGACTGGAACAAAATGGTAAGTATAGGTGTTTTTCGACAAATCGAATCAGAAAGGTACAGTAAAATAAAAGGTATGGTACAGCAAAAAAAAAAAAATTACAATAATAACAAAAACAAAACAAAAAAACGGTATAAAAGATTTTTAAAATGGTGCACCTGTGTAAGGTGCTCACCGTCAGTACAGCTGCAGGACTGGACGCTGCGCTGGGTGAGGGAGGGTGTGGGATGTAAGGAGGAAGGCCTAGACGTTACTGTATACTACCAGAGGCTTTCTCAGCATGGCACACGTAGGCTATTTGGAGGATTTTTTGTTTTGTTTTGTTTTGTTTTTAATAACTTAACCTTAACTTACTCATTTTATGACCTTTCACATTTTTTTAGCCTTTTTATACTTATGATAAAACTTAGCTTAAAACACCCTGGACAAATATGGAAGACTTTATGCTGAGCGAAGCAAGTCAGACTATGGAACAGAGGGAGTGTGTGTCCCCACTTAACATACACTGAGTGTCCGCGCTATGGCAGACACGGGGAGGTTGTAAAGTACTGACATAAAAGCAGGGAGGGCAACTGTAGATACCAGAGACTGTGCGGGAGACGGGCAGGCGATGGGAGGCGGAAGGAGGGAGTGAGGACGAAAAAGCGAAACACTTAGCAGACACAAAAATGGAAAATTATCTGTCGAAAATAATGTGTATGGTGCTGTCTTCGACCAGACTGATAATGCGGTGTATTCATGCTGGGAAGATGAATTTGTATACTGCAGAGATGTATAGTGGTTAAAAAACACACACACACACACTGTACAGCTATACAAAACTATTTTCTTTATATACTTATTTTACAAGCTTCTTTATATATTCACATTTTTTAATTCTTTTTTTATTTTTAAACTTTTTTCTTATAAAACCCAAAATACAGGGAACCAGCAGTTAGTGTAATGGCTATGTCGCTGGACTCCCAACGTAGTCGACCGCGGTTCGCGTCCCGGACCCGGTGGCTTAGAACTCACGCCGGGTGCGTGTGCGTGCGTGCCCAGGATCCCGGGAGGAGAATGGAGGAGAAGGGATTGCGGCATGACCATCCCCCCTGGGGGGTGATTTCTTGCTTTCTGTCTCTATGTCTCTCTCTGTCTGTCTGGCGAGCGCACGCACCCTATAGCGAAAACCTCTCCAAAAAACAAACAAACAAACAAACAAAACCCAAAATACAAACACACACCTTAGCCCAGGCCTACACAGAGTCTGGGTTGTCAGTGTCACCGACTTCCACATCTTGCCCCCTAGGAGGGCTGTAAGAAACAAGATGACATGAGATGAATCAGCGCTAGAGAAAAACGATGCAATCAAGAGATGACGTAAAAATAAGCTGTACGAGGCTGCTGCCCGCATAACAAGGTATGTTGATTTATAGTAAACTTGTTTGTAAATAGAAGGCTCATTTTAAAATAACAATAAATAGTAGCACAGTTGGGGACCAGCAGATGGCATAGTGGTTACGTTGCTGGACGCAACCACAGTTCAAGTCCTGGACCCGGTGGCTTAAACATCATGCCTGGTACCTGTGAGTGCATGCCCAAAATCCCAGGAAGAGAATGGAAAAGAGGTTGTGGCATGGTCATCTCCCTTAGGGAGGTGATTTCTCGCTTTCTGTCTCTTTGTCTCAGTCTCTCCAGTGAATGCACACACTCTATAGCAAAATATACCTCTAAAAAATATCTACAGTAAATATAAGCCAGTAACATAGTTATTATCATCAAGAATTATGCACCACGGACCAGCAGTTAGTATAATGGCTATGTCCCTGGACTCCCATGTAGTCAACTGTGGTTCGAGTCCCGGACCCAGTGGCTTAAACTCATGCCGAGCACGTGTGCATGCGTGTCCAAGATCCTGAGAGGAGAATGGAGGAGAAGGGATAGAAGTTGTTGCGACGTGGCCATTCCCCAAGGGGGTGATTTTTCGCTTTCTGTCTGTCTCTCTGTGTTTTTCTGGTGAGAGCACGTGCCCTATAGCAAAAACCTCTCCAAAAAAAAAAAGAATTATGCACCGTACGTATCTGGATGTACTATACTTTTTATAATTACCAGAGGGCACATGCACTAGCCAGAGGGTGAGAGAGAGAGAGAGAGAGAGCAAGCGCAGCCCCCAACAGCATGTGATCACTCTGCCATCTTTTTCCTCCACTTCTCCATCCTGGGAGGATGTGGGGCACACATCCACACTTGCACCCAATGTGTTTTTCAAGCCTCTAGGGCTGGGGTTCAAACCACAGTAGGCCAGGTAGGATGCAGCTCCTGGTGCACAGCACCCAGTCGCCGTGCTTCAGGCCGACCCTGTGCTAGACTGGTGGTGCGGCAGGTCGGCTTACAGCAGCAGCATCGCATTCACGTGAGTCCCGGGTGGGGCTACAATGTCAGGACCTCTACCTCTGTCACGACACGACAGGAATTTTCCAGCTCCGTTGTAATCTCTTGGGAACACCGTGCGTGTGCTCATCTGTGATCAGTCATTGGTGGGGACCTCATTACGCAGCGTTGATGGCACAGAGATGATGGATTTCAGGTATTTTTTCAGTAAATGGTGACTTTTATACACACCAATCCTGAAATTCTGCAGACATGTTAACGAAGTAATGGTATAAAATAGAAAGCACTGTATGGAGGTGTGGTGTTTAGAAATGCTTCAATTATCACCAAGGTGATATAGTAAAATGAGGATAATAAAATATAATTAAACATTAATTACAGAAACTATCAAAAATAATTGACTTGTACAAAGCACAGCACTCCTATTAAAAAAAAAGAAACTGGTGAATAATAAAATATAGAGTATTCTGTCCTCTAGACATAATTATTCCAAGGCAGCAATTAAATTTATAGAAAACTGTTAAGTTTCTTTGGCGATGCTTTACTACTATGGACTCAAGACATTTTGACTGAGAATTGCCTCCAAAAAACTCCTACAATTGTTTAACATCTTAGTAGGAGGCACTGCCGTAAACTGCAACGTGTGTGTTATAAGCATTGACGTCAAAAAGCCCCTGAACCTGCTCAGGATTCTGCTGCGTTTGTCGTATTTCTGGTGCCCACAGGACCAACTGCTGCTCCAGTTAGAAGAGCCTAATTCCGCTACAGTCTAGTCTGAGTACAGTGTAATATTTAAAATGTGTAATTTCAGTGCAAAAATAATATTCTGCAGAAAGACTGGCAGAATATAATTTTACTAATCATTTATTATACCAAATCTTTGACCACAATTTGTTTTCTCATCATGGACAGAAGCAGGACACCATTCCACAGTATCATCCCAGAGTCCTTAGGGGAAGCATTCAGTTTTTAAAAGGGTATAAAAATCTCTCCTTTTGGCCATTTTACAGTATACTCAGAGCATCCAGAGAATTCTCTAGGCATAAACAGTTGTAAACATAAACTTCACTACACTGTTGCAGAGAGTAGAGGCAGCTTGTTATGGTGACAAATTTAACCACTGGAAAATGAAGATGGCTTTAGGCAAAACAGGTGTGTGTAGACACAGCAACGGACAAAATTAAAGCAGTAAATTTGTGGACTCTGTGTGTGTGCACGTGTATGTACAGAACAGCCTTCAAAAATCCATTGTATTTAATCCATTCTATCTCTCTCTTTATCTTTCTCACTGATGAATTTTTTTAAAAAATTTAAATATATTGTTGTAGTCCAAAGATATCCTCAGCACAAGGGGAAGTAATACTACAAGGACATTGAATTAAAGAAAAATTCAACTGATTGTGTGTCTGCTTGAAAAGGGCTGAAGAGCAGGAGATGAGAACAAAGGCGTAAGCCAGTATTGGCAAGCACCAGAGCCCTCCTTCACTGATGTGAGGAAATAGCCCAATTCCCAAAATAAATATTTCCTGATGCATAGCCAAAACAGAAGCATGACAGATATTTGATGTACACCATAATAACGAAAGCAACTTACTTGGGTACTATTTGTTACTGCAGCACAACTTAGGGTAAGCTGACTGATGCATGGCCTAAGATGTAGTTTTTATAAACAAATTATGGTTTAATAACTTGATTTTAAACAACTACAAAAATTATCCCTCAACTGCAAAGCCTTGCTTATACGTAAAAAAAGATTTAAATGACTTGGCAACATTTCTTAAATATGCCAAATTCTGACAACTCAAAATTATGCCACAAAAGGAATTCCAGAGGCATGTGGGCAGAATATAGCACAATGACCAATTTCCTTGATCTGGGAAAAAAAAACTCCCCACCAGCCTGCCAGTCATCTTGTTCTGGTTGATGTAGCAAAGTCAAGTCAATCGAGAATTTGTTGAGCACCTAATGCTGCCAGGTCTGTGGGCAGGCCAGCCCAGGGCCAGTGTATGACCCGCTAGCCTCCTGCCTATGGCTAAGTCCTGGTCACCTTCTGGAGTCACACGTGCCTGCCTCTCGAGGTGCTGAGGAGACACCAGGGAGAACAGGAATAATGCTTCATTTTCACATGTAGGGTCAACTTCCCTCTGTTATCCTGAAAAAATGTGAAGACCTGTGATACAATTCCATCTCTATTCCTGACAGAACATGTCAGCACTGCTGAGCAGGGTGCCAGATATTACTCCAGGGGTGTGGTGACAGGCAACTTTGATGAGTAATTCCTAATAGGAAATGAACTAGGAAATAAGGAACTCGATACGCTACGAAAATTCACCACCGTTCCCTCTGGCGGAAGCGGAAATGTGAGCTTCATGCCATAGGAGTCACAGTGGAAAAGTAGAGCGAGTATAAAAACAACATCCTATAAGCACCAACCCACTGATGTGTGAAAGACGCGGCAGCAACAGCTGAGTGGTGCCCTGTGAATACCAGGCCCCACGTGAAGGCCTTGGGCTGTGGAGATGTCTGCCCTGGCGGGCCTGGAAGTCTGCAAAGGAGTCTGCACTGTACAAACTGCAAAGGTGCCCTCGCGTTCACAGACCGTGTGAGCACGTGTGTGCATGCGTGTTTGTGCACACGTGTGTACATCCATGAATGTGCACATGTGTCTATCATGAGCTAGAGACTGACTGGACAGATGACTTAATTCAACGAGGGCCCCTAAAAACGAGGGAAGGCATTTCCATGTTGTTGTTAAACAATCGATGCCTCCTTTATAGGAAAGAAATTGATGCTGAACACCTCAGGGTTACATGCAGCAATTGATTAAAATCCAAAGGCAATCGCCCAGCATGTTTTACTTAAATTTACCTCCTCAGCCTATCAGATGAGTAAATTCATTTATGCCTCTGTGTGTGTGCGTGTGTGTATATGTGTGTGTGTGTGTGTGTGTATATATATATATATATATATATATATAAAATATCTCTATATAAGAGAGTCAGTATATTTCTCTCTAGAGTGCACAGGAGATAGGGGAGGACAGAGAAACCTGCTTTCAGGACGGTAGCCTCATGAGAATGCTCACAGGCACCACTGTCTCGTGTAGGAGGAAGGTGTGAAGTTTTAAAAAGACCAACTGGCGGGACCAGCAGTTAGTGTAGTGCATATGTCGCTGGTCTCCCATGTAGTTGACCACGCTTCAAGTCCCGGACCCGGTGGCTAAAACTCACGCCAGGTGCGTGTGTGTGCATGCTCAAGATCCTGAGAGGAGAATGGAGAAGGGATTGCAGCATGGCCATCCCCCTGGGGGGTGACTTCTCACTTTCTGCCTCTCTGTCTCTGTCTTCCTGGCAGCGCCCACACTCTATAGCAAAAACCTCTCCAACAAAAGAAAAGACCGACTGACCCATCCAGGTTAAGAAGCTCTTTCAGTGGAAGCAGTAAGACACAGACAATAAAGCAGCCAACTGCCAGGCTGCCAAGACTTTTTACAGTGTTTGCAGAGGCAAGTTGACGCTCTATGAGAACACGAGGAGTTGTCCCTGCTCTCCCTGGTGTCTCCTGAGCACCTCAGTGGGGCAGGCAGGTGCGATTCCAGAAGGTGGCCAGGACTTAGCTGCAGGCAGGGGGCTGATTGGGTCACACACTGGCACTGGGGCTGCCCTGGCCACAGGCCCAGCAGCGTGACTCACGCTTATTTAGGTGCTCAAAAATTTCTTGATTGACTTGACTCTGCCCCAGTAATTAAAACAAGATGACTGTCGGAATGGTGGGGAGCTTTCTCCTCTCTAGGGAAATTGATCACACACTGTATTCTGCCCCAGTAAGAACTCTGTTGTAAGCTCTAGGCAGACTGCAAGAGGGACACTGTCCCAAGAAGAACAAGCAGAAGGACAAAGGCACTGGAAATACTGATGGTCTGAAAAGGAAGAGCAGATTCACATCCTGAACAACTGGAGATACTCAATAGTTATCCTCAAAAACGTGACGATCTGTGACACAATTCAGCTCGATAAATACGGACGGAGCAACTTCCATGTGGAGAGTCCAACGCTGCGGACCCAGTAAAGGCTGACGAGGGTCTCTGTGCTCGGGGGTGTGTAATCTAGAGGGTGAGGTGGGAGAGAAACAGTATCACAGGAGGCAGGCCCAAGGAGGCACAGAGCGCTATGGGGATTACGGTTGGAAAGGACGCATTTCATCAGAGGACGCCTTCCCAGGATGGAAAGGACTCTGATAGCCAGAGATGCTGGGAGGCGAGGATAAGAAATGAAAACATTGTTACAAATCGGATGAACAAAGACTTGAAAATAGAGAATAAAAGGTACAGGGCTGGGGAGAGATGAAGAGAAGTCTAGTTTTGCCTGGAAAATAGGATATGACAAAGACAGTTGTGAAAGATTAGCATGTCTAAGGCATAGTTCCAAGTCACAGTTATACTCAAAAATAGTATTTATCACATTATTACTACACAGTTAGGAAAATAAAGCATAAGAATTCTTCTCCTCAACCTCTCCCCTTCAAGTAATATTATATATATTTTTAATTGCCAGAGGGTGTATGCACTTGCCAGAGAGAAACAAAGAAGCAAAGAGAGAGGGGAGAAGAGAGAGAAAGAAACACCTCCCCCCAGTGGGATAGGGTCACACCAGAATCCCTTCTTTTCCTTTCTCTCCATCCTGTTGGGAATTTCACGTATGGACACACATGCACCCAGCATGTTTCTCAAGCCTCCAGGGCTGAAATTCAAACCACAGTAGTCTTGTGGGATCTGGCTCCTTTAACCACTGGGCTTGAGGTCCAGCCTGCAAATAATACTGTTTAGTCCAATGCATCCCAAGTGCTCAATACCATCATTGAATTGAATGGAAAAATAAATGTATATACTTAAAAAAAAGTGTACAGCATGAATATATGTGAAGTTATTAACATGTTGTCTCCTAAGATCAGTACTGTGTACCTCCTTTTCTGCTTGTAAGCATACTATACTCTTCCTCAATGAGTGTTCAGAGCATGAAGGATCTTCAAAAAAATTCATGGAAAATAATTTTTCTCCCAAAAATACACAGATACTTTAATGTCATTTGTTCATGAACTTACCGAAGTCTTCTCATATGCCATTTTTGGCTCCATATAAGGGAACTTCAAAAAGTTTGTGAAAATATTGAATTAAAACTTACATGCAAAGGGGCTAGCAGGTGACATGGTGGTTAAGGTGCTGGACCCCCACATGGTTGACTATGGTTTGAGTCCCTGGTGGCTTCCTTTCTCACTCCCCCCCTTTCTGTTTAAATAAAATAAAATAATTCTTTAAAAAATTTACATGCAGGGAACTAGCAGTGTAATGGCTATGTCGCTGGACTCCCATGTAGTTGACCACGGTTTGCGTCCCGGACCCAGTGGCTTAAAACTCACACCGGGCGCGTGTGCATGCGTGCCCAAGATCCCGAGAGGAGAATGGAAGAGACGGGATTGCAGCGTGACCATCCCCTCTGGGGGGTGATTTCTCGCTTTCTGTCTCTATGTCTCTCTCCATCTGGTGAGCACACGCGCCCTGAAGCAAAAACCTCTCAAAAAAAAAAAAAAAAATTCACATGCAAAATTATTTTGAAATATGTAGTTTTTTCCAGAATATACAGTTTCTATCAACTTGTTGAAAATCCCTTGGATTAGCTACTTTTTGAAATTCATCAGTTATGGCTTCTCCCAATCACACTCAGTCACAGCCACACTCAAGTAAAGGACTACAAGGATACAACAGTATCCTTGGGGCCAACAGGTGGCCTAGTGGTTAAGGTGCTGGACTCCCACATGACCAACTGTGGTTCAAGTCCCAGACCCAACAGCTTGAAAATCCCAGCAGGCCATGTGTGTGTACATGCCCAAAACTCCAGCAAAAGGGACTGCGGCATGGCCATCCCCCCAGAGGGTGATTTTTCACTTTCCCTCTCATTGTCTCTATGGTGAGTGCATGTGCCCTATGACAAAAATAAAACCAACCAGCCAAACAAACCAAAAAAGCGGTATGCTAAACATAATGAACAAGGCCTGGGGTTTTTGTGTGATTCTTAGTGTCTAAACCAGTCCCTGGCACAGAGTGTGTGTGATTGATAAATATTTTGTTTTTGAAGAAAGTAAACAGATTTTTTCACTTACGCAGAATAAGCCAAAATAAAATTATATGTTCTGTTTATTTGTTTATATACTTAAGATTATCCAAGTTACTAATGGAGTAGCACAATCAAGATTTTACAGCTAATGAGATATAAAAAGTATGCTTCACAATGGATAATAAGCCCTTTTCTTTTTTGATGGGCACTGGTATTAACATCTGAGCAATCCCTCCCCCAGCACTCATCTTATGTTTTTGTGTTTAAACAATAACAACAACAATACAAAAATAATAATATAGGCTGATCACTACTGTGATTTTTAGACTCAATTAGAAATTTCTGGTCATATGTAACTTTGCACATTCTTAACTGTTCAAAGGCAAGTTGTCTTTATGAAGCTTCATTTAATAGCACCATTTACAATTTTTTTAATGTTTACTGAGAAAACCACCAGCACCATATGGGCTAGCTCAGAGGCATCCTGTTGAGACTTTATTGACAATATGCTAAATGCTGTTATCCTCAGAATAACCTCTAACCACTTTCCCTCCTATCAAATGTCGTGCTTCACATACACCTCATAATAAAAAGTCAAACTTGGGGTGAGTGGTGTGGTGGTTGAGACACTGGACTTCCGGGCTCCTCCACAGACCATACCCTACCCCAGGGGAAGCTCACCACCTGTGTTCTCAATACTGGAAATCACACCACGCGAGCCAGATTCCTTTCCAGCTGTCTAATCCCTGCAAGCTAGATTTTTAAGGTCCATCGCCTACTGATACCTCCCCACCCTGCCTCCCACTCCCCAGTATGAAGGATCTTCAAAGAACTCGTGAAAAAAATTATGAGAAACTATGCATGGACTTCAAGGGTTTTTGTTTTTGTGTTCATCCTATTTTTCTATGAACTTTCTGAAATCCCTTTGTATATGGTGAAGCAGGGACTAGATGACTTGGGAGAAGGTCTTGTTTGGCAGGGTGACTTTTTAGCTTTCTATTCCATTCTACCAGCTGGAGACCTCTTCTAACTGAAGACCAGGCCCTATGGGTGTCACAGCTGCTGAGAAACTGTGGTTATTAATTGCTCTGGTCAGGCCAGGAGATGGATTGATCTCCTCGCCCTCCGAGTCCCCAGTGCTTCCTGCCCGTATCACTCACTTAGCCACTCATCACATTTTGCCTTGAGACATCTGCAGTTTCACTTTTGCCATTTTCTTGAGCTCTTCCCCACTGACCACTGGATGCACAAAGGTTTTGTAGACTATGATGTATCTCTGCATTTTCTACAAGCTATGCAAACCTAGTCTCACGCATATGTTTGAATAGACCTGTGAATTTCTGCTCTGGACAAAATGGTGGAGACTCATTTCTCCTTGCTCCTCCTTACTAAGCACAATCATAAACCCTGGAAATAATGCAAGGGGCAATAGTAAGTCTGGAAGATGGAGAAGATGAGGTAAATTGGCTAGGGTATGAGGACAGGAGGGCCTAAGATGCCTAGGAACAAACTTGGTAGTCCTTGACCACAATGCCAGTAACAGAGGCAGCCCAGGCTGGCTCATTCCTCCTGCAAATTGAGAGCCCCAGGTCAATACCAAGCAAGGCAAAAGTGACCCCTCATTGACAAAAATTGGCCAGAGGAAGCACCGTTCTGTCCTTCTAAGCCTAAGAGTCTTAGCCCCACCTTGGAGTCACCAGGTAAGGAGGATCTCACCATAGGTATCCGAGCCCAGAAGCATGCAGCATCCGTGTTCTCCCCAAGGACTGGGTGCTCCCATAACCTCTGCACACACACAGAGGCACCAAGGGACCCAGCCTGTCGGAACGCCTTCTTCCTGCTCAAGCAACAGTGGCACGAGATAGCCCAGTCAGACCATGCTAGCACTGCGAGGGCTCCAAACGTCACAAATGCCACAGCCACAAAAGTAGCCAGCACGATCAATCTGAAGACATTTTTACAACATAATAAAAGAGACTTAAGTAATAGCTAGAATGTCAGGATACAAATCCGCCATCATCCCAAGAACCAGGAAAATCAAAACTTGAATGAGAAGAGACATTCAACAGATGGCCACACTGAGGTGATCGAATATTGAAATGATCAGACAAGGACTTTAAAGTCATTAGCATAAGAATACTTCAATGGAGAATGATAAAATTTCTCAAAACAAATGAAAAATGGAAAATCAGAGCAAAAGAAGAGGTTATAAAAATGAATAGAGGGACCAGCAGATGGAGCAATGGTTATGTTGCTGGACTCCCATGTAGTCTCCACTGTGACTCGAGTCCTGGATCCGGCGACTTAAAACTCATCCCAGGTGTGTGTGCATGTGTGCCCAAAATCCTGAGAGGAGAATGGACTGTGATGTGGCAGTGTGGCCATTCCCCCGGGGGCTGATTTCTCTCTCTCTCTCTCTTTCTTTCTTTTTTTTTGGAGAGGTTTTTGCTATAGGGTGCGTGCGCTCGCCAGAAAGACAGAGAGGCAGAGAGACAGAAAACGAGAAATCACCCTTCGGGGGGGTGGCCACGCTGCAATCCCTTCTCCTCCATTCTCCTCTCGGGATCTTGGGCACACACGCACACACGCCCGGCATGAGTTCCAAGCCACTGGGTCTGGGACACAAACCACGGTCGACTATGTGGGAGTCCAGCGACATAGCCGTTATGCTAACTGCTGGTCCCAAGGGGATGATTTCTCACTTTCTGTCTCTCTGTCTCTCTGGTGAGCACACACACCCTCGCAAAAATCTCTCAAAAAAAAAAAAAAAAAGAACGAACGAACGAACAATGGAGCTAGAGAGTGGCACAAAACAATCCGACTGGACCCGGATAGAAAGGTCCCCATTTGGCGTCCCAAGGCCTCCCTACATATGCCAGGTGCGCGTGCTCATGATCTGAACTGGCTGAGGTTGCAAGTGGATTGGGGCACGAAGACCCTGTGGAGGGTGCCTCTCTCTCTCAAAATAAATAAATAAATTTGAAAAATTAAACAAAATTGAAGTTATGCAATTAAAAAAATACCATAACAGAAACAAAAACTTAAAAACTCACTAGACTGGTTCAATAATAGAGATAAAAGGGACAGAATGAATGAATTCACGACTCATTAATAGAATTTACTCGATTTGAAAAAGAGAAAATAGACTGAATAAAAAAAAAAGAACAGAGCTCCAGCAATCTCTGGCACAATAACAAAAGATCCAGTTTTAATTAATCATCAGAGTACCAGAAGGGGAGACTAAACAAGAGTATTCATAAAGTAACAATAATAATGGCTGAGAACATCTTAAATGTCTCGAAAGATAATAAACTCAGATTAAGAGTCAGCCCGGCTTCTGAGAGGCCACTTGTGGATGTTGACGGTTTGGCGGTGGACTTCACCCTGTCTGTCTGGTGGTCTAGTGTAATATTTCAAACCTACTTACTAGTTATTCTTCTGCGTGAACCACCAATGTAGACACAGTGCTTTGTTCTTTAGCTATCTTAATACAATTGCCACATATAAATAAAACTATACATGAGGTTTTTACTATTATTTTGACTAGCAAGTAAAATAAATTTGGTGTCTTGTTTACTTTAAAGCACTATGAAAATTCAAGATTTTTGGATTATTATAATACAATGAAATTGGGACCAATAGCACAATGGCTATGTCACTGGACTCCCATGTAAGTCGACCACAGTTCGCGTCCCGGACCCGGTGGCTTAAACTCATGCTGGGCACGTGTGCATGTGTGCCCAAGATCCTGAGAGGAGAACGGAGCAGAAGGGATTGCGGCGTGGCCATCCCCCCTGGAGGGGGGGTGATTTCTCTCTCTGTCTCTCTGTCTCTGTCTTTCTGGCGAGGGCATGTGCCCTATAGCAAAAACCGCTCAAAAAAAAAGAAAGAAAAATGCAGCATGGCCATCCCCACCTGGGGATGATTTTTCACTTTCCCTCTTCTCTGTCTCTCTGTAGGGCGTGTGCCCTATAGCAAAAAAAAATCAAAAAAAAAAAAAGAAAGAAAGAAATTATTTTCTTCCAAAAGCAGATTTTGATTAGGACTTTGTAAAAGTTTATTCATTTATTTCTTCAGTGAGAGAAAGAGAGCGACCTCCAACATGGGCTTCACGCTATGGTTCACTCCCAGCCTAGCTAGCCCAGGCGGCAGGCACAGACTCACACCACGGGCTCTCATGCAGACCCAGCACTTTTCCCAGGTGGGTTTGGGTGCCTCACTGCTGTGCCACCACAGCGCCAGAACTTCATTAAAATTTGAAAGATGCATAAAAACTGAATCCATAAATGGTGGCCTCAAAAAAAATCACAAAGAATATTAATCAGTAAAATTCAATAAAGGTCTTTAAGAGTTACTGATATAGCAAATATTTATCATCATATTTATGAGCAAAACAACGGATACTGATTTAAATAATTTCATTAGGATAAATAGAAAAATGGGAAAAATTGAAATATTAATAGAGCTCTAAGGAAAATTGATTATGGGAAGGAATTAAACTGGCTTAATGATGTTCCCTCAGGAACTTCATGAAAATTAATTCATGCTGGGCCAATTGTGATGAAAATGTTTGTAGTCAAAATCAGGAATCCCACATCCTAGACTTTCCATGATATTGCTCTGTTTCCTGAACTTCTGTCTTAGGTGTTGCTCGTTCTTCCCGTTCTAATCCTTCCATTGTTCTCACTTCCTCAGTCCTCTGCTTTTTTCCCTGGATCTCACCTTTATATGCAGATATTCCTGAAGGCTCCATTCTCAGTTGCTTCTATAAATTCCCTGTTCCTTTTTCTTTCCAGGCTCCCCCACTCTAGTTCTGACAACGATCATCTTCCATCTTCACCCCTCTTCCATAAGTACCAGCTCTAAGTCGCCAGTGCCTGCTCAATTCCTTCCACACGCGTGTTCCACTTATGCATTGAATTCAAGCCATTCCAAACTGGACCTCGTATCTTTCTCCATAATCTACCAGACACAGGGGTGTGCTGGAGTTGGCTCGAAGCACCTGTGACCTGATTGTGTCATCTCTTTCTGACTCCACACACCGTGATGCCATCCCACTCGTAGGCTGAAAGGGCTTTGGTATGAGGATTTACACTGTGAAAATTGGCCAACACCATCATTCAGAGTCCTCTATCCCTGAATAAAAGGTACATCAGCACTTACAAGGTACCACCATACCCTCAGCCACACAACACAGAAATGTAGAATACTATCTGGGCCCTCACCAATCCTTACCCTCCACATCAGTTAATTACCAAGTCATTTGTATTCTAACTCAGAAGTATGTCTCACATCCCTCCCTTTTTTACTCAAGGACACTACCTTCGTTCAAATCATCACAAGTGTATGCCTAGACAATTACAATAGACCTAGCTGGTCTTCTCAAACTCTCTATTTTTTCTCTTAAAGATTACTTCTTTCATGAAAATGAGATGGACAGAGAAGGAAAGCTTGTACCCTCAACAAGATCTCACTCCCCGTCTCTGCAGCCTTCCCGGCAGCCAGGATCACAAGCACATGTTCACTAGCATATTCAGGTTGACTAGAGAACCGAACCCACAATCTTTCATATGAATCTGGCTTTGCTGGAGCTGTGCATTATGACCACACTGCCAAGCCAGCCCTTGACCTCCATTTTTCATTACAGGATCTATCCCTTCCCCAGCCACTGAATTGTCTCCCTTTAAATACAGCTTAGAACCTACCGTTCTCCTGTCTCACCCTTTTCTAAGGACTGAAGTCCAAAGTCTTTGCAAGTATAGTAAGATTCTGTGCTCTGTGAACACATGTGCGTCCATCCGTGCCTTGTCCCCTTTCTTCCCTTCACCTCAAATATCTTTACCCTCATGCTCCGTTCAAGGCCCACTCAGATGAGAAGACGCTTTCCTGATCTCCCAGTGAAAACGAACCAGCCCTCCCTCTATGCCAACACACCTCTGCTACACGTCTATTGTGTTCTTCCGGCCTTGGGCTTCAGCTTCCCACACGTGCCAACTTGGCAAGCCATCGACTTCGTTTTCATCCGTTTTTTAAAACCTGCTTTTGCCCTGAAGTGATGGATATTCTATTTTCCTCTCAACCATGTATTTTCTTCATTTAGCTTCCCTAACCCAATTTTAATTATCCCCAAACCATAAGCATTTAGAGAATTAAGAATGCCTGCACTGTCTGTCATAATCATGCAAGATGAAAGGATATTTAACCCCAGGCTGGGTGTTCCAAGTGCCTGCAATTAAAGCAAGTCTTTTCTCTTTTCCTGTTTGGTTGACTCTATGATTAAAAAAGAAAATGATTTCATTAAACATAATTTAGTTGGCATTTCTGCTTTGGTACAACTTGGAGTTGAGACGGCTTTCACTTCCTCAGAACAATGTGGCGTAGAGTAACATCAAAAACAAGGCGGAAATGACTCTGTATATATGAGTCGTGGGGTAAAACGCATGGAGATGAGTGGTCCTGGGGAGCTTTCGATGATCAAGAAACACCTATGGGAAAGCCAGGGTAGCTTCTGCTAGGAGGAGGGGCATGAATGAAACAGGTGGACTCCATTCAGTCAGGACTAACTTCACCTTAGGCCTGCCTTCTTCCCTACCCTAGGTTGACACAGCCAGCTGTAAGTAGAATTTCTGCTTGCATCAGGCCTCTATAAACCCTCACCTGGGCGGTCATCCTGACCATTTCACGGCAGCCTGTGCCGCTGATCCCACTGGCCCTGATAACAGAAAGACTAACAATCTTGGCAGTCACGTCTCCCAGAAAGTGGCTTGCTCTCCCCTAAATCTGCCCCCGCTGTTCAGGTCCTCTGCTGCACCTTTAGGAGGTTCCAGGTTACTGTGGGACAGGGTGGGGTGTGTAGCTGGGAATGTGTGAGGATGCTGTCTGCCCGATCCTGCTTCTTCCTATAAAGTACCCTCTGGTTAAAAAGAAAAAAACAACTTTTGTTACACCCTCTCTGGATTCACCTGCTTCATCCTTCGGTCTCAAAGTCCCAGTCCTGTCTAACAGAGGGTTTATACTCTGCCTGTTGCCCTTTCCTCTGCCACCTTTACCTCCCCAACCTGCTTCTCCACCCTGGGCTCTCCTCTCCTAAAGCAGAAGCTATATACCTCTTAAGACGCCAATTCCTTTGCAACGTGCCATTACAAAGAAGAGAGCCATAGACTCCAGGGTCCTAAGTCAGAGGAGGAGAAGCAGATGGGAGAAGGACCATATCCAGAGCACAACAGGCATCTGCGTTAAAGGGGCAAAGGCTTCCTGCCCCACACCACCCCTGTGCTGTCTCCCTGAGAGCCAAGGGGAGGGAAAGGAGTGAGAGGCACATTTCTGATTTCTGTTCTCTCTGCTGTTCAGGTAACAGGCAAGGATGAGCAAGGTGTGGCCCTCAGATGTGTGTAGCCTCTCTCATTCCTGACACTGTGGCCACAGTGTCACTCCATTCACACCTTCAGGGACTCAGGGATGACAACTGCATTCATTTATTTTTCGGTGACTAGCAACCTCAGTGCACCTTGAAGAAAAGGTACTAACCGGAGGAAAGATCCGTGCTTGGACAATTTCTCCTGCACGTGGTGGTGGTGGGAGAGCGTGTGTGTGTGTGTTAAACTATCTTGCTCATGAAGACAGAACATTTCTTATGAACGGTCATTAACCTGAAAGTCTGCAGGATCGTCTGGGTGCTTGCGTGCATGGATGTGCAATATTTCAGACAGGGCTTCACTGCCCTGCAACCCTCCTGCCTCAGTCTCCCAAAGTCCTGGGACTGAAGGAGCACTTCACCACTGCCTCCTCTCCGGGTGAGTCCAAAATCCAAGCGAGCCACAACATCCAGCCCGTGCTGCTGTGGCTGGGCTAAGATACACATTTTTTCATTTAAAAATGAACACCTACTTACAACAGAGATCATTTTAATATTCCCAAGTCTAAACACCCACTTATTATCCTCTTCTGCAACTAGAACCTTCAGGCTTGAACACAGGGCCGCCTCCATGGCACCGTTCATTCACCTTACATCCCCCCACACAGAACGTTCTCGGGCCTCACGCAGTCCGCCCCACACCACTTGTCGGACATCACGCGAGAGGACACCGTATGGTTTAAGAGCAAATGGGGCGTCCACCCTGTGAGCGCTTAGGGAAGTTTCTGATAAGGGAAAAAAGAAAATGCCGAAGGGCACAGGCACAAACGGTCGTGCCCCAGAGTTTTCCTTCTGGGCATTTACTCAACAGCTGGCGGGAAACCAGAGTTCCCCTCCTACAGTCCTGAAGGAAGAGGCGTCCCTGTATTCTGCAGAGGGACACGGCGTCTGCACCCCAAAGATGGCCCTTCTCTTTCCTGCGCATCATCTCCACCCTCTCTCCTGACAATACCTCCATCCCCTCCCCTTTCACAGCAGCATCAATGTTCCACCACTTGGAAAACTGACATATGGACCCTGTTACTTTTCTAGAAACTCCCTCCCTCGCCTTTTCCGTCTCTTGATTCTCCTTTCCTCATTACTAAGCTTGGTGTAGCATCGGCATCTCTGCTTCCTCATCACCTCCCCACCCTCTCTGAAATCCTCCATGACCTGGCCTAGGTTCAGCGCTCACAAAGTCGGCTACAACCTTCTTGTGCCACAGAAGGGAGCTTTCTCCATCTGGTCTCGAGGCATGTGGCACTGCTGACCTCTGCCAGACTCCTTGCCATGCTCCCCCTCCGTCACTTCTGGGACACCACCTCTGCTTTTTCTCCCGTGCCTCCAGCTATCTGGGGTCTGCGGCTGTCCCCTTAATGGCACAGTGTCTTCAAGCCAAGTTCTTAGCCTCCTCCTCCTCGTTCTCTAAATCTCCTTCCTGAAGAGATCCAACTTATCACATCCAACTCGCTGCCTCAACCACCTTCTACCTCCAAATGCTTCCTTGGCGTCACACTTGGGTTTTCTAGCATCAACCCGGCCTCTCCAATTGCACGAGCCTCCTGCCTCGCACTTCCTAAGCGTCCTAAGCGTCAATACCTGTAATGTGGGAGTTGAAATCTCTTTCCTGTCTGGCTGGGGAAATTGTTGCAGTGAACCAAACATTTTTTAAGTCTATAGAATACCATAAATACATAAATCTTGTCAATTATCCTACAACCTCCATTATTCTAAACAGCTCTTTTGGACCAGCAGGTGGTGTGGTAGTTAAGGTGCTGGATCCCACATGACCAATTGTCAGTTTGAGTCCTGGATCTGGTGGCTTAAAAGACACACTGGGCACATGTGCATTCATGCCCAAATCCTGACAGCAGAATAGAGAAGGGATTATGGAGTGGCCATCTTCCCAGGGGGTGATTTCACTCTCTCTCTCTGCCTCTGACTGTCTATAGTGAGCATATGTGCCCTATAACAAAAACAAACAAACAAAAAACAACAAAAACCCTAACTAAATAAATAGCTCCTCTGTTACTGAGGTACAAGATCAAAGTCTCCTCTAACTTGCCCTCCCTCCTGCACAGCCAGGCGGAGCCTCCAGGTCCTGAACTTCCCCTCTGAGATGCCTCTCTTGCCTAGCCTTTCCTTCGAGTCCACCCTTCTTAGTTCTTCAGCCCAGGTCTCCATCCACCAGCGCTTGTTCCTGTAACCGTTTCCCAATGTGTATGGCTTCCATTTATCCATCCTTAATCCATTCCACTCCCCTCAGAGTGCTCTTCCTAAAGCTTAACCTCCACCAAATCTCTTCCCATTCTCTAAACTGACGATAGCTACCAATATCCAAACTCTTCTGGCTGAATGGCAGATTGTCCACACTGTAACTTCCCTCTCCAGCCACAGTTATCTCCAGCTAATACGACACCACAAACCCACTACTCCTGCAGGTAAATGTCAAGTCTCTCTGCCAGGGTTAAAGCTCCTTGATGGACTGTGCTTGTGTGAGCACGTGTGTGTGTGCATGCGTGTACACACATATGTGTATATCTTGAATTCGTTTTATGTAATCCACACTTGGATAGCCCACTGTTATTTGATTCATCTAGTTCTGAAAACTCTAAGTAGGGTAACATGATCATAGTCCTTGATGCACTGTGCTTGTGTGAGCACATGTGTGTGCAAGCGTGTACACACATATGTGTATATCTTGAATTCGTTTTATGTAATCCACACTTGGATAGCCCACTGTTATTTGATTCATCTTGTTCTGAAAACTCTAAGTAGGGTAACATGATCATAGAATATAATTTGAAGGTATTTTGGTTTAAAAACCCATCAGTTAGCCCTCCAATGGAAGTCAGGCCCAGGGCCAAACCAAAAATGAGTAGCAAAAGTCAGTATATTAGTGGGAGGTTTCAGCTCTGTATGACTGATCTGGAAACATATCCTGAAACCTACTTAACAAAGCTTTATGGTGGAAGGAGAAATAAAAAGATTTGGATTGATTCCTACTGTTTGAATCATGACCAAGAAACAAAAAGAATGTGATGTGTCCGTGGACTTTGAAGACAGAAGAAGCCTAAATCCATGAACAGGTGTAAAAGCTCAAACTGGATCCACAGCGAGCCATAGTCCCTTCCAGTGACACGGAATGCTTGCCATTAGGGCCAGGTGACCACCTGCCAGATGGCTATGGCTCTAACAAACCCACTGGCCCACCCTATTGGGCATTGCCCAGAATGTATCCCAAATCCTGGTGCTAGGGTCAATTATGGTCTAATGCAGAGGTCACAAGGAAATGACCTTTCCAATCTTAGGAGGCACAGTCTGGCTTCATGTTTACCCACCTATCTACCTCCAGACGCTAAAGACCACAGAGAGACCAAAAGACCTAGCCAGCAAAACGATTTGGACAGGATCAAGTCTGTGAGAGCTATTTCCATTCAGAGCTGCCATAGTTGGTTAACTCTTGATTCAAGTTTGCCTCAGGTAATGTCCTTCCTCCCTGCCTGGTCTGTACTCAGGCAATTTTATGGGATCACTGGGGTAGACGGGGACACAGGGTATGGAGTTCAGAAAAGGACCAATAGTGAGGCCATGCACCGAGTTTCATGAAATATCCATACTACTTGGCTTTTCATTATGGAAGGTGCATTCATTCATTCATTCATTCAATACGTAGTTATTGGCCCTTTACAGTGTGCTAAGCACTGTGAGGTGTCAGAGACACAGACATAAACCAGGCATATGTGGTTTTTAATATATGGAGGCAGGCAGTAAAGTAGCGAAGGAATGAGATCATTGCAGACGGTGCTAAGTGACAGCAGGGATTCAGAGCAGTTCTACAAAGGATGGAGAATGAGAGTCATAAGGACTTTAAGCACAGACAATGTGGAAGTAGGGAAGAGGCAAAGAAATGCTCCAAATGCCCCACTGCTCCTCACCCAGCTCCTGGAGGTGGGGGCCCCCTCTAGCCACAGCTCTGGGCTCTTCTGCACGGGAGCACAGCTGCACTGCTTTTTTATTCCTCAGTGAAGCCTGGCACCATCAAACCAAGCAGGGCTTCAACGCAGGTAAATGTTGGAGGGGAACTCCAAAAGTTCACAGAGAAATAAAGTGCAAGTCTATTTTGATATAAAAATAAGTTGAAATCTGTGCACAGTTTTCTCATGGTATGCATTTTATATGAACCTTTTGAAGACCCCTCAACATATGGATTGACAAGCTTTTCTCCTCTGGTATTTTATTTGGCAGGGGAGTATACTTTTTTACATTCTTATCTGATCAGAAATGGACCTTGAAAGAACACGTTATCTCTTTTGTTCTTTTTCTTTTTGTTTTTTTCTTCTCCCCCAACCCCTTACCCCCGATTTACTTTGTCTAATTTCTCAACACGAAGATTCTCCTGCCCCTGGGTGGCTGCTGGATAGCGCTTGCTCAGTGCAGGTGAAGTTGCCCTTAGCGTTCTCCAGTGGCACTTAACCTCTCTCTAATGCCAGTCCAGGGTCTTATTATCACAGCACAGGTGCAGCTACAAAGCCTTACACCTACCCTCTGGAAAAGGACTTCTTTGTTAAGATTTAACAGAAGGGAAAACACAGATCTGCAGGACGTCCATTCTGTCAGAATTGTTCAAAGTCAGGAAGAAAACGCGAGCGGATGAGTGAGTTGTTCTACCAGCACCTCGTTCCTACCACCTTCAGCGTTTCGGAATATGGGCTGAGAATCCCTACCCTAAAAATCCCAAACCTGAAATACTGCAAAATAAGAAACAGACATGACACCACAAGTAGGAAAGCCCGTCCCTGACCTCTTGCAATGAATAATGGTCAAAGTGCTGCAATAGAAAATTACTGTATAAAATTACCTTTAAGCTACATGTGCAAGGTATATATGAGAACTAAATACAGTTTATACGGGCCAGCCCCATGGTCTAGTGGTTAAGGTTGCCAGATCCCACTTGGTCAGCCATAGTTCAAATACTGCCGCAGCAACTTGGAAAACATGTCAGGCACATGTGCCTCTATGCCCTAAAAATCTAACAAAATGGAAAAATGGAGATGAGATTGTGGCATGACCACGCTATAATGGAGGGAGCCTCTGCTTGCTCCGTCTCTCCATCTTTCATTGGCAAGTGGGCATGCGTGCCTTTGGCAACTAAAACAAAAAGTAAAAAAAAAAAAAAAAGTTTAGATGTGAGTCCCATTCCCAGGATATCTTATTTTGGACATGCAAATATTCCAAAAACCTGAAAAAAAAAATCCCAAACACTTCTAGTTCCAAGCATTTTGAAAAAGAAATATTCAGTCTGTACATCCTAAGTCTCTTTTACCCACAGATTCAGACATTACATCCAAAAATGATGGTAATATTTTATTCAATTTCATGCTCTTAGGTGGAGGGAAGTCACTTAAAATTGCCCTGCCTTTCTCCTCAATCTGCTATCCCCAAATCTGTGTGGGACACATTGAACCAGAAATTCAGTTACACTGAAATAATCCTCACCATTTCTACTTGAGTATACACAACCATATTGCACAAGTCCTAATTGCCTAATTCTCATGGTCAATGCTTTCCTCTAACTAGACTTTTTATTTTTTTTTTTATTTTTAAACAAGCCTTTAATGGAAAATTAGGGCTACAAGTTAAGGTCTTTTATGTGTGTTCTGTCTCTGCAGCTATTGTTTTAATTAGTTTGCCTGCATGTAAGCTGGCCCTTTGCTGTGGCCTGCTATGGGGCAGGAGTGTCTGCAGAGGGTTCCTCTTCTGGAACGCAGACACTAATGAGCCATTTCAGTAATAAGAGCCCTGAATTAAGTCAGGAAGGAGCCAGAGCATCAGAGATGCCCCAAGCAGTAGAAATGCTCATGAATTTCTGAAGCTGCCTTTTAAATTTGCATTTAACATAACTCCCAAAGAAGAAGAATTCCACCTGTGATTTTTGGAGCTGGAGGTGGGAAGAGGGGTAAGGGACTTCAGATGTTGAATATGTACAAATTATGTTAATAAGATGGAGGTAAATGAAAGTCAAATGTATTGTCATGTAAAATGTATGTCTTTTCTAAATGTCTATTTTCTTCCAAAAGCTTGTTTCATTTTTCTTCCCTTTAGTGAAATGTGACGAGAAAATTTTTTTAATTAAGTGGATCTTTATAGTTCTTATTTGATTAAAGCAATTTGATTATTCCTCATTTTCCTATAACCTAGACTTCAGAAACCTTAGCAAGAGAAGGATTAGTTGGTGCCTAGTGACTTCATACAATGGATTGAAACCAATCTAATTTAACACCTGTGTGCCCATCAATAAGTGTATTCAAGCACAAAAGTGAGCACAGTGTTGAGCGATTTTGACACTGACTGCATGACAACCGCGGATTCTGTATCCAAACACTCGTAGACAAGAAGCTAATTGCAGCGATGAAAGGCATACCACTAAAAGCATGAGTACAGCTGCTGTGATCCAAAGATAACCTGCTCTCCTCCTCTGCTACAAGGTGCTGCGCATTTATCTAAAACCTGTCTCTCTCCAATCTGACATCCTTTTGTCTCTCTGACCAATGAAAAATGGAAATGATTTTACACTATTGCTCCTGCAACAGGGAAAGGTCTTCTCTGAGCATGGAGATTTAGTTCAGGAGTTGAGTACAATGCAACTGCAAAAGCTGACATTTGTCATCACATTGCAGAGATGAAAACCTAATTAATGAGATCTGCTTGAATCCCTTCTCCCAGTCCACCCATTGCGCCCATACTGCCTTCCCACACTGCCACACATACATGGAACGCTACCAGGGCCCATCATGACTGGGGAACGTACTGCAATGTGGCCCCAGAGTGTGGTAACAGGAGGAAACATTATCAGGTTGCAATTCAAGATGCTGATACTTAAGAATGGATTTCCAGAAATATGGAGCTCAACCACTAAGGGAATATTAAGATTTTCCACCTGAAATAACCAGGATCTTGTAAGCTAATCCTGTAGCCTTCTGAAATGAAATGCACCCACAACCTGACAATTGTGTTAACCTACTCTTAAGCCAAGGTCATGTTGACCCTGTGTTTCACCAAAACTCTTTGGGTCTATTCTCTTGACAACCATTAGGCTCACTTGAAGCTGGAATCCACCCAGATCCACTGAAGCACTGACTTCTCATTTTACCCCCAATGAATTGGGTAGAATTAGATATTCTGAAGTACCCCACAAAGGGGAGAAACCCCAATGATGTGCCAAAGTATCCCACTATCAGGGCAGAGTGATCTTGCTTGGGTAGGATATATCTACTCATGAAATGCTACTGATGACAGCAAGAAAGTCTCCTGATTTCAACTCCATGGGCACCATCATTCCATGCATGGTCATGGATATACATGTATAAACTGACTGTTGGTAAATCAATGTGTTTCCTATAGCATTTTGCCAATTGGGAATAAAACAAAAATTGTTTGGAAATCTGGATTTTCATATATACTGTCTCCTTCAAGTGTTTATGGGCAGGAGGTAATAGGCATCTGCATTTCCATTGACTGCACCAGTTTCTGGAACCCTGGAGCTAAGACACAGTGAGTGACACAAGCTTTGATGAGCGACTGCGGACCTGGCCCTTTCTGTCAACATCTCCTAACACTCTCACCTTCTCTGATTTTTTTTTTTGCCAGTTCACCCTACAACACTCATAAAGTACTACATCAAGGAATATATCATGGCATTCTGCAGCGATGGGGATGGAAAACTAAAATACAGAGAAACAAAGCTGAGAAAGATTCTGAAAGTGGTATTTACTGATAAGAGGGCCCAGGAAGGTGACAGATGCACCAAGTTGACACATATAAAAGTACTACATCAAGGAATATATCATGGCATTCTGCAGCGATGGGGATGGAAAACTAAAATACAGAGAAACAAAGCTGAGAAAGATTCTGAAAGTGGTATTTACTGATAAGAGGGCCCAGGAAGGTGACAGATGCACCAAGTTGACACAAGCAGCTGGGCAGATCCAAGAGAAGAAGCCATTTTCTTAGCACCTACTCAGCACTAAGTCCTTTTTGTTTTTCTCCGGAGGGTATGTGAGCTCACCAGAGAGAGACAGAGATAGAGTAGGAGAAAGCTCCTTGATGGTACATGCTCTTGTCACAATTCCTTCTCTTCCATTTCTTCATCCTGTTGGGATCCTGTACATGCACACGCACATGTGCATGCGTGCGTGTGTGTGCATGCACACACACACACACACACACACAACTGGTATGCTTTTCAAACTGTCAGGGCTGAGATTTGAACCACAGTAACTCCTGTGAGATCTAGCTGTCTTTACCACTAGGCCATGGGGCCAATCCCCTGCCCAGGGCTTTGCTTCATTATAAGAAGAAGGTCTTGTTCAAAATTAAATTCTACTAGCTATTATGGGTTTTGGGTAAGGAATACTTTGAAATGAAAAAGCATTTTCAATTTAAATTAAATTAAATTTTCAATTAAGTCATGGAGAACTGTACTTTAATAGGAATCTGTTTTACTTTTCCCCTTTATAAAAAGAAAAATTCACCTTTTTTCTTTCTGGTCATGAATTGAGAGTTTTATGCAAATGATTCATTTTCACCTCTGATTAAAATGCATCCTATTTTAAGTCTTAAGATCAGAAGTGATATCTAAGAACTCTATGAAATTCTACTGAACAGTTCTTACAGATATGTATACCTATGTTTCTAGGGAAAAGGTTCTTAGTTTTATCAGATTTTCAAATCTGATAAATATAATACAACATCTCCAAAAGATTAATAACTTATGTTCCTCACAGAGCTGAGGTTTTGGCAAAAGTAATGAAACCTTACTCCAGAATCTTGTTTCTCTCAATAGCCCCTAAATCTCTTCAACCCACATAATAGACTTTAATTCACAAAGAAAAACTGTAAGACCTACAAAGAAAAGTAAACTCTGGTTTTCACTGGAAAGGAAATGGGTAACAACTGATCATTTTGCAGTGACAAAAATTTAATATAAAACTTCTTCATTTCAGGTAGCCTGAACTTCGAATGGAACATTGTCTGTAGATAAACCATTTTTTTGGTTCCACTCTCTATCTCCTTCCTAATTTTTTCCCCTAAAAAAAAGGTGTATATCTACTTGATTTGAAATTTGCTTGAACGCTTTTTCTTCTCAAGTCAAGTGACTAGAACTGAAACTTGCTTCTCTCCTTCTACCTGGGGAGAGGAGCAAGCTGAAAGCCAATTTAATACTGGTTTCCAAATATGTGAAGGGTACACAGAGAAAGGGTGATAGCCAAATAAAATGGTCTTTGCACTAAAGTATGAAGCATCCGAGCTGGTTTCAAAGCTAAATTTCTTGATACAAAGAGTTCATAACATTAAAGCGAGGGACCAAGAGGTCTTTCTGGAGGCTTTAAGACTTGAACAGATCCATGAGTACCTGAGATGTGGTTTTGTCAGAAGCCAGGAGAATGAAATACACCACCAGTTGTCCCCACCACCCCGGGCCTGTGAGTCTAAGGGAACAGCCAGCAAGTCAGAAGTCAGAACAGCAGCCCAGGATGCTTAGAGAGGCATCTGTCCAACAGGAGGCAGCAGTCAGTCAATGCATCTCACAGGCCTCATCACCTCTCGCTAGCCTCCACTGCTACATGGTAACTTGAGGCTTGCTCCTGTTTGAGGCTGGAAGAGATTTCCAGCAGGGAAGAGAGCTCTGCTCTCTTACTGCATCCCCAACCTGCACCAATCCCTTAGCAATTTTGAATTTCAAAAACATAAGTAGAAGTAGGTCTCACATGTGGTCATAAAAATCATGTGAATGCCAACTTTTTTTTAATCAATTTTTAACTTTGCAACACTCCTTTTTCTTCTCTTAGGAAAGGTGATAGCCCAGCTCTCCTTCCAAAATAAACATGTACAAGATTAGACTTGTCTTTAACTTCCCTTTTGCTAAATAACTTTGACCCAGTGTATAATGGAGGAGCTGAACACAGCCTTAAACCTCCCGATTGGGGCAAAAGTCTTTGTGGAGATTCTAAAGAGGAACCCTGGAGGACACTTAAGGATCTGGAGGCTTGGCTCCCTTTCTTTCCCTCTTTCTCCCAACCCCCTATCCACACCAGTCCTGTCCTTACAGATTCAGAGGTGCTGAGTCATGCAGGGGTCAAGGAAAACATCTGGTCAACCCTTCTTTACAACATATGCTCCTTAGTCATGGCTCCTAGTGATCACCCAGCTCTTGCCTGAGGAGGAACTCTATCACCAATCAACCAGCCCAGAGCTGTCCTGCCTGAAAGAAGAGAAAAAGCTCAGTGAAGTCTGCCTCTTCCTCTTGCCCATACACGTTCACTTCACACTAGTGTGTAAAACTCTCAAACATGTAAATACAGAGAGTACTCTCTTGGGAAGGGGAAGTGAAGCGGAGACAGCTGCACTGTCCATCCTTCTGAGTGGAATTTCTACTAGGTTAATGTCATTACCCCCATTTTTTTAACCTCCATTTTAAAAAAACAAAGTAATCTGAAAAGCATGAAGGACTATTCTTTTTAAGTTAAGGCTGCTTACCAAACCTGGATCCTCAGAAACCATAAGCTTAAATAGGATAAACGTATTTACATGTGCAAGCTAAAAACAGCAGAAACCAAAAGATGCTAATACACTCAATGTGAAAACTATTATAATATCATACTATAATATTATATATATTATAATATAAGATGTTCATGTTATGGTTTTATTATGATTGCCAATGACAAAATTACTTACGGGATAATAAAAATCCCAACACATCAATGGAAATAATGTAACTGTAAATACAGAAGTCATGGCAGGCTTCTGAGAACACAGGCCCAGCAGCTAATGTGACCAACAGAAAAGCTGGACATCTCAAGATAACAGGGACACCATCCTGTCCCTGGATAAACCAGAGGTGCCACGGGCATTCCT
>NW_006204133.1:4033154-4050400 GCF_000334495.1 Tupaia belangeri chinensis
GACAGGGAAGAGCTGAACAACTGCAGAGTCTGAGTGTTGCTCTCTCCTAAGATTCACGCATTGAGCCTGACCCCCCTCAAGGTGACGACATTACAAGGATGTAAGTGGGGCCTTGGGGAAATGTTAGATCTTAAGGCTGGAGCCTTCATGAGTGCGATCAGTGCTCTTATAACAGCCTTCATGAGAGACACCGTGCCCTTCTATAATACCATGTGAGGGCAAAGAGAGAACATACCACCAGTGAGGACAGGCCCTTGCCAGACAAGGAAATTACCAATGCCTTGACCTTGGACCTCACTGCCTCCAGAACTGTGGGAAATAACCGTTTGCTGTTTATACACCACTTATTCTCAGTTTACAGGATGCTTGTTCTAGCAGCCCACAAGCTCTAAGGCAGTAACAAGTACAATCACGGTCGTGTGGTATATGGGCTTTCCTACTGGAAGAGGTGAATGCGGTTAGAGAACATGATTTAAGTTTACCAAATTCTGGAATGGTACAAATAGGGCATATTTGCTTGTTAGAGGGTGTGTGCACTCACCAGAGAGAGAGGGAGAGGAGAAAACACCCCTGTGGGGAACCATCATGCCATAATCCCTTGTCCTTCAGCTCTTACCTTCTTTCCAGTTTTTGAGTAAGCACATGCAGTACACCCAGCATGTTTCTCAAGCCACTCGTCAACCATGTGGGATCTGGTGGCTGCCTTAACCACCGGGCCATGGGGCTGGCCTGCATGTTTTGGTCACAGATACATGTGCCTTCTCCATTAGTATGCTCAAAGATGAGGACAGAGACTAAGTTATCCTCCTATCGCCCAGAGCCCCTGCAGTGCAGGCATTCAATGCACATCTACACTGGCTTGGAAAACATCCCCCCACCCCCCAGGGAAGTATCAGTACCATACAACTCGCTCATTTTAGTAAGACGTATCCTCTGAGACTAAGAAGGGAATCACAAGCTCTGAATGGTTACGGTAGATTCAGAGATGATTCAGATTCAGGGAGAAGTCTTGGAAGCCACGAGAAGGGAACTCAGAGTCCAAGGAGAGGAGAATAAACTGCTCCCCCTTTAGAAAATATAAAATTTTAAAAAATCACTCCTGGCACTGAACAATTGTGTGGCAATAACACAACTAATACAACTTTCTGAGACACTGATCCGCATGGGAAGGTTCCAGGTTTGCATCCAGGGACCTTCCTGAATAGCTAGATGTGTCCATGCCCATGATCTGAGGTTGAGGTGAATCATAGAGTAAGGGCCCTCTGGGGGCCTCTGTCTCTCTCTCTCTTACTCCTAGAAAACAAATAAAATTGAAAACACACACACAAACACTCCCGAATTCTATTTCTGTATTCGACACATTCTTTCCCACTACGAATCCAGTGTTTGAACTCTGAGTATCACTGAGAACCTGAATTCCAATGCAGAGAAGCAAACACTGCTGAGCAGCTTACTGTCTCCATTTCTCACTCTCCATGGTTTTCGACTACACTTCTTACCATAATTGTGTGCCCTTAATTAAATCTAAGTTTCTAGCCAATTTTTTTTTTTTAATGTGAAAACTCACGACAATGTCCTTGGGTTTATAGCACCATTATTGTTATGGCGTGCTATTCAACCTCGGCTATGGCTTGACTTGAGCTAACAGAGGATGCTGCGCTTCATATCCACAGTAGTAACATCACTTATGGAAATGAATGTTGTGCTGTGGGCCTTTCCCCTGCTGTGCTGTGATCTCATTTCAGCCTCCAGGGCGGCCTGGCACACTCGGCTCTTCTGCCAGGACATGAGGTAGGTCCTCACGGGGACCATGTCAGTGAGTCAACGTCTCTCCTTCCTCTACATGCACACATCATGACACTCTGGCAGGCACGAGGTGACAGAGAGAGACAGGGCAACTCTCAGGAACAACTGTACTGGAAGGACACAGAGAAAGTCCGTGATTTTTCCCCCCCATTATGTGGCAATTTTTAGGTTTCCAACAGACAAAAATGTACTATGAAAGGATTTCACTTGCAGGACTGCTTTCTCCTCTCCTGATTCCATTAAGGCTAGGATGTTGGCCTAAGCACAGGGCCAGGTATTTACTTCTTATCTTGTACTCCCTGGATAGTACTGTCTGTGTCAATTTTCTTTTATCCAGATCAATTCTATTAGAATTGTATTTTATTCACCCAAAACACCTGTTGGTAGAACACACTTTAGTAGGCAACCAAAGGCACATTTAAGCCACAGGGTTATGTTTAAAACATATGAATTGTTTCTCATTCCACAAGTCATTCAGGTTCATTCTAAAAGCAAACTGGAAAAGATTTAAAAAGTTACTAACTCATAACGCCACCAATCAAGATAAGTTCTGGTAAGAGCCTATGTTTTTAGAAAGCTGGGATCATCTTCTATGGACTTATCTTTTTTTTTTTTTTTTTCAGAGATTTTCACTGTAGGGCGCATGTGCTCGCCAGAGAGACAGAGAGAGACATAGAGACAGAAAGCAAGAAATCACCCCCCAGGGTGATGGTCATGCCACAATCCCTTCTCCTCCATTTTCCTCTCGGGATCTTGGGCACACACGCACACGTGCCCGGCGTGAGTTTTAAGCCACCAGGTCCGGGACACGAACCGCGGTCGACTACGTGGGAGTCCAGCGACATAGCCATTACGCTAACTGCTGGTTCCCTATGGACTTATCTTTCAGTTAATAAACTATGACAAATTTCTCATGACATTAACTTCCCTTCAAAACCATGTTTTAATCTCATATAGGGTATAGATTTTTTTCTAATTCCTTGATGTGTTAAATGCAATCATGATGTATAGTCCAATACAAAATCTTGTCTGTTTCTTTGCTCACACTCCAATTTGCTCTTCAGAAAGTTAACAACAATTTAAACTTCTAACAAAATATTATGAAAGGCCTGCTTCCTAATCCTTCGGAGTTTTCAACATTTTGTCCAGTTTCATAGGCCATGTGTTATGACAATGATGTTTCCATTTCCACGCCATAGTGTTAACTCTTTCTGCATTTTAGGTAGCTGAACTCATCCTTTACGAATTGTCTGTGCAAGACTTCTGCCTGTTTTTAAAACATACCAGGGTTCTTTTACTAATTAATATTTAAGAGTCTGTAAGGTTTTGAGGATATTAATAGATTGTAAATTTTTTCCCAGTTTGTCATTTGCCTTTAATTTTTAGATCATGCTTTGAAAAAAATCCAATGACTAGAACTTGAATCAGTATCATTTTTCATATGAATACAAGGTGTTATTGGAGATTACTCCATTTACAATAATCAGATGCATTTTATATTCTGAATGTGCCTGTTCACTATTAATCACTAAGAACTTTACAACAACAACAACAACAAAAAAGACAGTCTTCAATTGTTAACTGTGCAAAGACAAAAAATGCCAGTACTGTCCCTGGTGTTTCTGTCGGTCATAATGCCAGGACAAAGCAATCGTCAACCCCGCAGTTGTCATCCCTGTACAAGGCTCGTCTTTAAACCAGGGGAGCCAAACACAAGCACGGGAAGGCAGGAAGGGCCCATCGACCACCTTGTGGGATTCAGCCTGCAGCTCTAAGTTGCTCAAACCAAAGAACATGAGCAGAACAGAAAAACACACTCCAGCTCGGGCAACCACAGTCACTCACTGAGTTGTTCAAATCTCTGAGTTTCATTCCAGCATGCTAACTATGGGAAATGTTCCTTAGCACTCTCCACATCTGAGGTTTCCTCAGACTATGAGCCTGGAGTACCGAATTTACTACAGATTTGAAAAAAAAAAAAATTGGAACATGGAGCATCTAATTCAGGATGAAACTGAAAACCAGACAACCAAGAAGAAAACTGGATTAGAAAATAATGTGGGGACCAGCAGTTAGCGTAATGGCTATGTTGCTGAACTCCCATGTAGCCGACTGCGGTTTAGGTCCCAGTCCCGGTGGCTTAAACTCACACTGGGCGTGTGTGCGTGCGTGCCCACGATCCTGAGAGGAAGATGGATGAGAAGGGATTGTGGCGTGGCCATCCTCCCTGGGGGGTGATTTCTCGCTTTCTGTCTCTCTCTGTCTTTCTGGCGAGTGCATGCACCCTATAGCAAAAAACTCTCAAATTAAAAAAAAAAAAAAAGAAGAAGAAAAGAAAAAAATATGGAAAAACAGAAAAGACTGAATATTTTTTTTTTTTTACAAGTTAAAGATGGGAGGGTTCACCATTAGAGGAAACAACATTCCACACTTTATGAGCCGGGTTCACTCACTTGCAATTACCCAGATAACTGCCACACCCAGCTGACCTCCCAGAAGGATAGAGCATAATCTCTACCATGAAGTGTAAGCATTCATTCATACTGAGTGTATAACCAGGTGTTCATAAGGTAATCCACACACAGTTTAATAAAGACAAAAATCTCAGCACCTCTCAAAGAATTAGCCATGCGTCTGTGACTGATCCAAAGACAATCATAAGTTAGGAATGTATTAGATGAAATCGAAGTTCTGCTTAATCAGAAGAGCCTGGTTCAGTGCACAATTAATCAATTAACTCACGGACTTTTGAACAGGGTGGCCTCATTGAGCCATCAGTCACCATCCATCCCACGACAGAGGAGGCAGAGCTGAGTGTAACCTGCTTTTCGCCGGGCCCACTTCCTCCATTCTGCTTTGGATGGTTTACAACCTTTCAATAATTCACACAAGAGATGCCCCTATATAGCTTAATCATCTGGTTTTTTTCCCTTAATCCAAGATGATATTCCTTTTGTTTGTGTGTGTTTATGGTTTGATGGTGAATTATTTTAAGATGTCTTTGTTATTACTATTATTCTTACTAATATGCCCTAGAATAATATCAAATACTTAACAAAAGCTCTGCTAACCAGGCAGGGCCTTGACCCTCAAGATGTGAAGCTGCTTGCAGTCTGAGGGGAGAGCCTAAGGGGCAAGAAGACCAAGCACCTTCTATCGACTGACTGCAGAAGGACGAGAAAGCAAAAAATACAATTACCTGGGCAATTCAGGTGAGAACGAGTCGCTTTTCCCTGAATTCCTACTGTAAAGAGGCTTTAATGGACTAGGTTACTCTGATAATTGTTCTGCATTTGGTCTGAGTTTAATTAAAATAAGAAAGGGAATAATGCTGCCTGGGAAGCAGTTTCCAGGTTCCCAGTTTTGCAATAGTACCACATAGCTCCAGAATGTGCCTGCAGAGCATAAAAATTCATCTAAATCACATTAGCTTTAATTTCACCCATTTTGGAAGAAATCCACTTCAGAAAGCTTCTAAAAGACTGGTTTTCAAGCATGGGAAAGAAAAGCTCTTCATTCTTTCATGCAAAATACAACAAAACATTAAAGGGTGTTCTCCCAGTTTATAAGGATAAGCTTTGGTGGTACACTTTTCGTCTTTATTTTTAAATTTTACAACACTGCGCAAGTTGTCTTTAATATGTCAATGTCAAGCCTCCAGCATTAAGGCAGTTGTGTCTAGAGTTGGAATAACACGGACAGCAAACAAGTGCACAACGCATCTAAGATTGGCATGTGGGGCTCGATCACGTCCAATAAAACAATCCACTGAATTCTCTATATGAAAGGAAGCTATGAAGCTTTTAAACTTAGTCCCCAGCAGAAAAAAAATCTTAACTTTGTTTTTTTTTTCATAATAGAGAACACATGTGCATGCATGGGACAAAGAAGGAGGCAGACAGAGAGGTACCCTCAACAGGGTCTAGCCTAGCCCTAGGCCCCTAGGCCCTTCTAGCCCTCCAGCTTGTTGGGATCTTGGGCCTACACACCCGACATGTTTCAGGTCTATTCAGGATTCAAACCTGTGGTCATCCGTATGGCTCCTACCACCACTGTTCAGGACTGCGCCAAGAAAGAGGGGCCACTGAGTGGAAAATTAGTAATGAAAGAAATCATCTTCATTTAGCTTGCAGTTTCAGTTTCATGCAAAGTCCTTATTTTAGTGTGCTATGAAATAATTCTAGAGAAAATACAGTCCCCTTCTATGGAGGGCTGGACCGAGCATTAAGTTAAGAACTAACCTGAAAGATGATCTAAATGTGTTTTGCTTTGTTTGGATAACTGGAATGATAGATCTTTGGATGTAAAAATAACTGAGTAGAAGAGGAAAAAGGCATATTAATAAATCTACAAACTTAAAAATGAAATAGTGTATTAATACCATCTGTTCTAGTTCTGTATTGTCTAACTCTGCCCACCCCACCAACCCCCAACCCCATCAGAAGGATCTAGTTAATTCACAGGAACTGCTTGCTGCCTGAGATTCTTGCCAGAACACTTACCAGCCCCCTCATTTGTTGGGTGGTTTTATAGGTCTCTGGTGCTCTGCAGAGGTAGGACAGCTTGCAGAGTGCGAGGAGGACAGATAAAACCACCCTGCTGTGTAGATTTAGTCCATTTGCACTGGCTCTCAGACAGAAAACAAATTGCAACCTCTCACAAAGGGGCCCCTTTCTGCACTAGCAACCCTGAAAAAATGCAGGCAAAAATGAGTAAATCAGGCAACTTCGCATCAGGAGGGGGGAAAAATGGCTACCCCTGCAACAGCTGCTCTCATAATTAAGAACAGATTTCATCACTAAACTCTTGCTGGTTATGTCTGCAGCAAAACAAATACACAGATGTGAGGCATTTACATACTGGAAATGCTGTATTGCGTAGCCAACCCCAATTTACCTTTTCTGCTTTACAACAGTCCCTTACAAATACCGTTAGGTCAATGATAAAATAGAAGGCAATGCCCACACTTAGGGATAACTGTATTTCTGTCAGCATCTTGCAACTCAATTTATTTTGGCATTCTACCAAAGTTCCCTTCTTTCTACATATTCGGAATTGCAAAGGACTGCCACAAGCGTGACCTCTTTCAAATAATGAAAATGCCCTACCCCCGTTTCTTTGACTTGTAAAATTGGCTAAATTTATTGCTGCCTCATTTATCCATGTTTTAAAAGGTTGCGCGGCACATGCAGTAAAAGAAATCACATTTGACCTTTCTAAAAGTAAATTGGTGTGAAGCTAAATTTGAGAAATAAAATTAATGAAATGATAAAAATGACAATGAAATGTGAGAGGTAAGGTAAATGAACAGGATGCCACTCTACTGTGAAAGAGTGATCTACAGTTCACACAGTATTAGTGAGGTGTCTCACACAAAATGCTGAACAGAACCCAAAAATATCAAGTATAAAAAGAGGCAAAAATTATGTGTGTTTGAGACGTCAAGATAGTGGTCGCCCTTGGGAGGGTGGGGTCTTTACCAGGAAGTGCACAAGAGGCTTCTAGAGGTCTGGTCATGCTCTGTTTCTCATTAGTGATGTCACACAGGTGTGTCCAGTTTGTAAAACTTCTCTGATTTGTATACTTAGCACAGCTTTTCTATTTATGTAAACTGTACTTCCATAAGAAGAAAAAAAGAAAACAGAAAAAGTAGGGCATGAACTGAATGTCATGGTTTTTGTTTGTTTGTTTGTTTGTTTGTTTGTTTGTTTTTGCTGTTGGGCATGTGCACTTTGCAGAAAGCGAGACAGTGAGAGGTAAATTAAGAAACCAACCCCAGGAGGGATGGTCATGCTGCAATCCCTTCTCCTCTTGAGATTTTGGGCATGCATGCACACACGCCTGCTGTGACTTTCAAGTCACTGGATCCAAGATTCAAACCACGGTCAGCCACATGGGAGTTCGTTGCCTTAACCACACACCACCTGCCAGCCCCCGTGGTTCTCAATAGCACCGCAGCTCTTATGCACTACTTTTGGCCACACACTGTTTGGGTCCTTATTAGCCTTTTTTTTTTTTTTTTTTTTGAGAGGTTTTTGCTATAGTGCGCATGTGCTCGCCAGACAGACAGAGAGAAAAAGAGAGACAGAAAGTGAGAAATCACCCCCCAGGGGGGATGGTCATGCCGCAATCCCTTCTCCTCCATTTTCCTCTCGGGATCTTACGCACGCACGCACATGCACCGGTGTGAGTTTTAAGCCACCGGGTCCGGGACTCGAATCACAGTCGACTACGTGGGAGTCCAGCGACATAGCCATTACGCTAACTGCTGGCCCCCCTCATTAGCCATTTTAAAACAAATCCTAAGTTGCACTTTTTAAACGACTACCTTGGCCAAATGCTGAAGCTTACAGTATAGCACAACATTCTAGAAAAGTCCCTTGACTGCTACTTTAAGCTGATTTTCCTCCTTAAAGGTGTGAATGCTTTTAATAATTTTTTATTGTAGACTGCAATATCACTACTATAATTCAAAGCGCTGAACCCATCTTAAACCTATCATCTGTAGTACAATGTGGTTCTAAGTGCACTTTAAGAATGACTTACTACACCGTTTTACCTAAAGAACAACAATCCACACAGAGATCCACAGATGGAAATAGGTGGATAGGAAAGTGGGAAATGTAAGATAATGCCTCCCGAAGTGGACCTAGTCTTTTCTCAGACCCTGAGTACTTAAAACACGACTGGCACCTAAACATCCACTGTGTCCTTCAGTAAGATTGACTGGTACTTCAAACAGGAGCATTTTCACTCAGAACTGCACTTTTCCAAAACGAACTGCTGCAGAGTAACCGTTATGGTCTGAGGGTCCCTGGAAAAGGAAATGCAGGAAACACGCAGTGGTCGCCGACGATGAGGGTGGTGATAAAATATGCAGTTTCTGCACACTCCTTCAGCCCAGTTAAGTCTCTGGTGAACGAAAAGGCTGATCGTTACAAACATAATCGCACACTTTGCTTTAAGTGGCCTCACAGCTGCACTTCTCAATTGGCGACCATCAATGCATGAACTCAGGGTCAAAGGCATAAAGAGACTTTCTTTACCCTAAGCGAAGGGTCTCGCTGACCTTACCCTTTAGGGTTGTTCATCTATTTCCACATTGCTGTGAAGGCTGAATTCTCTTCTGATAGCTTGATCCTACACAGTCATTAATGTTTAAACCGTTAAACACAGAAGAAAAGAGTTATGGAGAGCTTCATTCACAGTCTTTGTGTTGTGTTACTATTTGGGGGTCTTCGTTTACTAGCTAAAGTCTGAGACAATCTGTACTTAGCACAACAAAATGCTCCACAAAATAGTGTTTGTGAAGGTGAAATGAGAAACGCCCAGTTAGATTTCACCCACACCTGTAACGATTCCAGAAACAGGCATACTCGGATCTGAATGCTAAGCTCATGTCAGTTTCCATCCTCAGACTCTCCAGTGAACACCAGTCTGAGATCCAGCTGGGACCCAGGGCCATGCAGGGCTCATTTAATTTTAATTTATTCTCAGATTTAGCTGGGATAAACAATGTTACTTGCCCCCTCACTTATGCCCGACTGTGGATATTAGACTTAGAGGGCAGATGCTTTGCTGATCATCTGCGGCCCCCAAAGAGGGTGCACCCATGAGCTTGCTCTTGCAGTATCCATATATTTTAAAAGGTATTCCCCAGTGTTTGAGAACTTAACGTCCAGCCAGAACTCTGACAGTAGATAAGATATGAAATGTATTATTTTCTCAATCTCCAGCCTGGCATAATACTTCCTTATAAAACACTATACGCCCTTTACAAAAAGACCTGCTGTATGACTTTTTAAAAAAATTATTTAGTCAATTTTATTTATTCATTTATTTATTTTAATTTGATCAGAGAGGGACAGAGAGAGAGAAAGAAGAAGGAAAGTGGGAAAGCAAGTCACCAGATCCGGGACTCGAACTGCGGACGGCCATGTGGGAGTGTCCAGTGCCTCGACCACACCACCTGCTGGTTGAGTTTTTAAAGCCTTTTTAAAATTTATTTAATTTCAACATTAATTTATGAAGCACCTGACTGTTAAGCACTGTACTCATTGTCAAGGACCTAAAGATGAATGAGAGAGGCTTCTAGTCCTCCAGGAAGGGCAATACAATGGGCAGCTCTGTGACCCTAATGAAAGCATCAGATGATGGATGGATGGATGGATGGATGGATGAATAGATAGATACTACGTTATGGGGAAAGTCATGACGTGTTTCTATCAAAAATACATGACGACTTAATACACGATTCAAAAGACAACAGAAAAGCTGAGGGTGAGGGAGGAGAGAGGGAGAAGTGCTGTCAAAGAACACAAAAAACAACTCTCTCCAGGAGGAGCAGCAAAGGCTTCACAGGGCAGATGATAATGAAGGTTTAGGGATCCTTAGCCTTGTTTGGGCTGGGCTTAGTGGATGCAAATGAAGAAGTTCACAGAGACATGAAAGTGGATGTCAATAGCTAAATTCTGAGTGGCTAGAGGGCAGTGGACCTGGCAGTGCTCTTGCACATTTGGGGAATGCTATAGCCCCTAGCGCCCTTCCAGAGATTCAGTGTACATCTGTAAACATTCAGTGTCAGGAGGACTGAGACGAGACTGGCAGGCATGCGGCGGTAAAGCGCGATGCTCTGCGAGGCTGCTCCACACAGAAAGGTTCTGGTTTGCAGTGGAGTTTTACGCCAGGCATGCCTGTGTCCATGCTGGGGTGGATGGTGGCACCAAAACCCTGCTTGGGTGCTATGTCCATCTCTCTCATGAAGGAAATGAATAAACTTTTTAAAAGGACTGAAAAATACAGCAGTCAAAACAGGTTAATCCAAACACCTTTTTCAAAGAACTACTGACATCTCTTTCAAAAACAGGGCTCTGCTAGTGCATCTGTACTTTGCAGGGGAAAGAGGGAATGCTGAAATCCGCTCCTGGGAAGTGGAGGAAAGGGAGCAGATGGGGCCTGAAGGCAACATGATCAGCATGATCAACCCTTTTCTTTACCGTAGGCAAACATTTTTTGGCAGTACATGTCTGCTACCAATATGGAGCTTCAACTAAGTTTGGAAGAGATTAATGACAAGAAGCAAAGTGGTGATGAAATCCTGGAGTGAGGGATCCCATCCAAGGAACTTTCTAAGATAAAAGAGGAATGAATGAGGGAGCAGAGATGGGATTACAGAAGTACAGCAAATGCGAATGACAGCAAAGGAGCTAGCTTGCACACCAAGAGGAAGGCCCTCCTTGAACCAGGATGCAGAACTTCAAAGGAACCCGCTCTGAAGAAAAGGTTGTCACATGAAGAAAGCAGAATATGGCTCGCAGTTTAGAGAGAAGGTCATTAAACACGGTAATCAGTCTGTATATGACGTCTATAGGATGTATCAAGTTTGTGGTGTTTTTTTATTTTTTGCGGGGGGACACACAGGTGAAAGAGCATAGAATCCAGAATAGCAACATGCGAATGCATAGCTATAAAATCATTATAATTAATCAGCTTTATAAGCATACATTCTTTGATGTTGTAATCCTCAGTTCTCTTTTGTACTATCCAGAATAGAATATGGTGCTGAGCCTGACAATATTTTATATCATATCACATTGGTTAATTGGTACATTGTGTAAAGGAATCAAAATGTTTGGAACGGACTAAGATCTAATTAAATACATCCGAAGGCAAGAGCAATTAAGAGAACTGACCAAAGCCTTGCAATTAGCTACATTTACAAGTAGTTCAGTAATGATTAGGGGGTAAAAAAAAGGGAAGGATAGACAGCAGGAGGGAGAAGGGACGAGGGACGAGTGATGAGGGACGAGGGGAGGTCGTGTGAAGGGATGGCTTATGCACCGTGGGCTCAGGTCTGGGAAGGAGCCTGCGAGGTCACCTGTGAATTTTAATCAAACTATATAATAAAATAAATAAATAAATAAATGCAAAGAGTGTAAGAAAAAACTATACAATGTAATACTTTGAAAGTTGAACATTGGAAATTAGTTCAAAATATGATATTTCCTTTCATTTTACTTGTTCCTGAGGTATTTGTGACTGCAAATAAAATCAGATGATTCACATGAATGGTAAAAAAAAAAATCACAAACAGATATGAGAAAAAGCATTGTTCTGTTCTCACATGCCCTTTTGAACTTTAGTTGATATGAGAGATCTCTTGCTTTTTTTCTTTTTTGTAGAGGCTTTTGCTATAGGGCATGTGTACTCGCCAGAGAGACAGAGAGACAGAAAGTGAGAAATCACCCACCCCGGGGAGAGGGGTGGCCATGCTGCAATCTCTTCTCCTCCATTCTCCTCTCGGGATCTTGGGCACACATGCACACATGCCCGGCGTGAGTTTAAACCACCGGGTCCAGGACTTGAACCGCGGTTGATTACATGGGAGTTCAGTGACATAGCCATTATGCTAACTGCTGGTCCCATTGCTTTCTGTCTCTGCCTCTCTCTGTCTTTCTGGTGAGTAGATGCACCCTATAGCAAAAACCTCTCAAAAAAAAGAAAAAAAAAAAAAGTTCACGTATTCAGTCCTTGACAGAGAGAGGGGAAAAAGAGACAGACAACCACTCTCAACAGGGCGCTACGCTGTAATGCTCTCCCCACCTTTCCCACGAATGTGCACCTAGCATGGATGGTTCACATGGGAACCCAACCCCAGCTTCCCGTGTGGCTTCTGGCACTGCACCACTACTGGGCCAGCTTGCAAATTTTTGAGCTGGGAAAAAAAGAGGTAAAACTGGATCTTCAGCATGATTAATCAGATAATGCAGCTCAGAATTTATTAAAGAGAAATTGACTAAAAGGATATTGAAAGCTGAGAAAAATTAGCTTGCAAGTAAAATATCAATACTTAAATAGGCAGGTAGCCCTAAGATGGGAGGAGGAGGAGAGATTTTTGAGAAGAGCAATCAATACATTTGGATGTGGTATGGCTATAGAAGAAGAACTTAAGGGGATTCTAGAAATGGTAAGCAGTTCTGGTCAACCCGAGTTTAAACCAGCAACATGAAAATACCTAAGAGTAGCTCGGAAAGACTATAGCTTGGACATTGTTTAACTACCAAGGCCCCCCAAAACACCACCATATGGTACCCATCAAAAATGTAAACCAGGAATTCAGATAAGCCCCACTGAATGCAACCTTTAAATAACCAAGCCTGCCATCGCCTTTCCTCCCTGGGGTTACGCTTCTCCCCTCACCTTACATAGTCTTCCTCACTGGCAGTTTAGTCAAGTGAGGACAAGGAATTAACAGAGTAGGTAAAAACCATCTCACTTCAAATCTGATGAAATGGAAAGAAACTTATAGAGGGTAAAAGAGTCTCTTCTAAAACCCTGCCTTGCTCCAGGGAAACAAAACAGTTCCAAGAAGAGTTAAACCCTTCCCAAACCTTATGCCTTTAAAGTAATTTGACAACTGTGACCTTCCGTTTTAGGTCTCAGTTCTGCAGGCAACTCAGAGACTCTCTTGCACTGATCTGTGTGGAAGGTCATTTGGTGTTTGTAAATCGATGTCTGTGGTGTTCCATCCAATAACAGCAGATTAAATTAATCTAGGTTGTTCAATATTTCCAAAGCCTGCAAGTTTCTTCTCTTCATTCCCACACTTCGGGGGAAAAAAGGGAGGCTGAGGACCAGCAGGAGGCATTGGACTTCCACATGGACAACCACAGTTCAAATCCTAGGCCCAGTGGCTTAAAACTCATGCCAGGGGTGTGTGTGTGTGTGTGTGTGTGTGTGTGTGTGTGTGTGTGTATGCCCAAGATCCCAAGAAGAGAATGGAGAAGGAACTGTGGCATGGCCACCTCCTTGGTGGGTGATCTCTCACTTTCTGTCTCTGTCTTTCTCTGTTTCTTCAGGGAGTGCATATGCCCTCTAGCAAAAATCTCTCTCTCTCAAAAAAAAAAAAAAAAAAAAAAAAAAAAGAAAAAGAGCTGAATCAGAATGTCTTTATATTGAAGTTGGAAAATCTCACTGTGATATAAAGTATTAAAAAATAGAAAGGAAAACTCAGGTTTTTAATTAAAACCTTTAGTACCTTATCACAAAACATTTGGGCCTTGGCAGATTAAATGGAATGTTTCCATGTACAAGAAACTTAGCCAATTTCTAAGGGGGAACAAAACAGCAGTATTTATTTGTAAAAGCAAAGTAAATTTATTTTCACTGTAATGTATACATTTAGGCTATCTTCCCTATCATTGCCCTTTAAAATTAAACTTAAATGTTTATTTTTCATTTAAGAAGTGAGCATGCTTTAAATTCCTAATCTAAAGATATTATGGTTTACCAAATAATTTATTTGACTTCTGCTAGCCATTTAATCTGTGAAATGCAGCTCAGGAAGAAAAAATGTAGCCATAAAACCTGTTGGTATAAAGATAAGCAGTTTATTTAACATCTAATTAAATGTGGTCACCAGAGAAATCACAGCTTATGAAACTTTATCAGAAAAAGATTAATCCATTTCAGGCTTAACCCAAATGTCATAAGAGAACTCATGAATTTAGATAGGAATCCACTTATTATCCAAAGACATTTTCATATTGAGTAAGGAGAGACTATATTACTAGCTATATTTATACTTACTTCAATCAAATTTATATACTTTACAGCTATCATTGATTTCAGGGGCAATTATCAAACCAGAACAATACAATAGGTAGCTTTTTTCTATTTCTTGAAAATTTCTAGAATATTCTAAAACGCTTCATGACTGTATAGACTTCATTCTTTCACAAATTAAAAATTATAAGACTGTCATTTTAATTCAAAAACAGTAATTCAACCAGTAACTACTGAATACCCATTATACAAGGGGACTTCAAAAAGTTCGTGTAAGATGTATTATAAAAATGCTATGCATGGATTAAAAAAATTTTTGCACCAAAATAAACTCAGACTTTTTTGTTTTAATTGTCAGAGGATATGTATGCTCACCAAAGACACAGACAGAGGAGAGAAGGAGGAAAGAGAGAAAGCACTCTTTAATAGGGTGTGGTCATGCCCCTATCCCTTCTCCATTTCTGTGTTCTATTAGGATTTGGGCACAGACGCACACGTGCCCAGCATGTATTCCAGGGCTGGGATTCAAACCTCAGTTGGCCTTCCTTTTGGCCGGAGCCGCCATCTTCCAGTAATTAACCAAAATGACAAACACAAAGCGAAAGAGGAGAGGCACCTGATATAAGTTCTCAAGGCCTTCTAGAAAACATGGAGTTATCCCTGCGAATCTACAAGAAAGGTGATATGTAGACATCAAGGGAATGGGTACTGTGCAAAAAGGAATGCCCCACAAATGTTACCATGGCAAAACTGGAAGAGTCTACAATGTTACCCAGCATGCTGTTGGCATTGTTGTGAACAAACAAGTTAAGAGCAAGATTCTTGCCAAGAGAATTAATGTGGGTATTGAGCATATTAAGCATTTTAAGAGCAGAGAGAGCGTCCTAAAACGTGTGAAGGAAAATAACCAGAAAAAGAAGGAACCCAAAGAGAAAGGGACCTGGGTTCAACTAAAGCTCCAGCCTGCTCCACCCAGAGAAGCACACTTTGTGAGAACCAATGGAAAGGAGCCTGAGCTACTGGGACCTATTTTGTATGAATTCATGGCATGGTGGGTGTTAAAAATAAACTAATCTGGGACTAGCAGTTAGCATAATGGCTATGTCACTGGACTCCCATGTAGTCGACTACGGTTTGGGTCCTGGACCCGGCGGCTTAAACTCACGCTGGGCGCGTGTGTGTGCATGCCCAAGATCCCGAGAGGAGAATGGAGGAGAAGGGATTGCAGCGTGGCCATCCCCCTGGGGGGTGATTTTTCACTTTCTATCTCTCTTTCTCTCTCTGTCTTTCTGGCATGTGCACATGCCCTATAGCAAAAACCTCTCCAAAAAAATAAAATAAACTAATCCGTGGTCTATTAAAAAAAAAAAAAAAAACTAAAGAAAGAAACTTCAGTTGGCCTTGCAGGACCTGGCTCCCTTAACCTTAGGCTACCGGGTTGACCTGTAATTTCATACTTTAATTCTATTTTTTTGCAAGCTTTTTCCATGTTTGACACGGGTACTGGAAACCTAAGGCTAGAGAAAAAGATTCTTTCCTTGAAGCATTCACAAAGTCACAAGAGAGAGAATCATTAACCACCGATATAAATTACCAACAACTGCAGGGCATGGGTTATTTGTCCCTGCTGTCTGCTTGTGTCTTGTTCTCCTATCACGAACATTATACTTGGACACATGGTGCCCCAGCAAAGACTGCATGCCCCAACCTAGAACTGTAGTCAGGTGACTACTTCTGGCCAATGAGACATGAGAGAAAGTAGTTCATGCTCCCTCCAGTTTGCACCTCCCCTTCTCTTTTTCTCTTCCTGGTGGCTGGAAAAGAATATGAACCATCCTGGATCATGCAGATGAGAAGAACACTCCGAATAACAGAGTCCATGGCAAGGTGTCACCGAACAGAACCAGTGCACTGCCTTGGATTCTAGTGACAGAAAAATAAACTTCTTTTTAAGCCACTGTTTTTTGGAATTCATCACATGAAGCAACCCCATGTGCTAATCATTATGCCATAGAGATGCCTTTTCTAAAGGTTTCTGGTACTAAAAATGCCCCTTTTAAAAGGATGAACCAGGGACCAGCAGTTGGTGTAATGGCTATGTTGCTGGACTCCCATGTAGTCGACCACAGTTTGCATCCCGGACCCAGTGGTTTAAAACTCACACCGGGCGTGTGTGTGTGCGTGCCCAAGATCCTGAGAGGAGAATGGAGAAGGGACTGTGGTGTGGCCATCCCCCCCTGGGGGGGGTGATTTCTTGTTTTCTGTCTCTCTGTCTCTCTCTGTCTATCTAGCAAGTGTACGCACCCTAGGGTCTTCCGCCCCTCGCAGCCGCGCGCCGAATGGCTGGCCCCCCTCCGGGGGCCCGACCCCCCTGGCCTCTCTGGCGCTGGATGGCCCGGAGGCTGAAAACAAGGTTGAAGAACTTGCAACTTGAGAAGATGATAGTTACCAGCCCTGCATTACCTCAGGGGAAAACAAGAACTACTCTGCCATTCTTAAGGAAGCCAGATACCCAAGGACAACTCACACTGCAGATCCCCACAACACCATTCCTGGTAACTACAAGATGACTGCTGTGCCGCATCAGCTGATAATCATCCCTGCGTACCAGAACTGCTTTCCTGAAACTGCATTCCCTGGAGACTCACCTACACTTGCGGATCTGCAGGAGACCCTCCCTTAATCCAACCCTGAGTGGAGTTTATGCTCCCTATTGCCAAAAACTTTATGAGCTGATGGTTGGAACTCGTGGCCTCTCTCCCTTTACTTGTATGTATCACTTTTTCAGTAACTCTTCTGGAAGACAACTGTATATAGCAGGGATATTGTAATGGGAGAGTGAGACAGGGCAGAGGGACAAACATAGGAAAAAAAAT
>NW_006204133.1:4051234-4053926 GCF_000334495.1 Tupaia belangeri chinensis
CACGAGCCTAGAGCAAAACCCCCCCCAAAAAAAAAAAAAAAAAAAGGATGAACCAAAGGGCCAGCAGATGGCGAGGTAGTTAAGATGCTGGACTCCCACATGGCCCACCTTGGTTCCAGTCCTGATCATATTCATTCCAGGTAACATTCTCTCTTCTAACTTCACTCTCTCCTTGTATTTCTTGGGAGTCATTACACTTGGAGCCTTTCTTGAGCTTTAATATATATTCTTCTAATATACCTGTCCTGTTACTTTTCATAAGTGATTTGCTCTTCTAACTTGAATTCCAAAGAACTCTTGCTTTAAACTTCTGCACCTTAACCAAAATATGTCTCAGTATTAAACATTTCTTAAAGCATGGAGTGATCTTTCAATCTGTGTATCAGTTTGTTCTTACAGTTTAGGGCAGTTTGAAAATCATGCCAGGCACATGTGTGTACATAACCAAAATCCCAGGAAGAGAATGGAGGAGAAGGGATTGTGGTGAGGCCATCCTCCCCAGGGGATGATTTCTCACTTTCCCTCTCATGGTCTCTCTGGTAAATGTATGCACCCTATGGCAAAACCTTTAAAAAAAATAAGTACCAATTATAAGTGAAGAAAAGTTTCATTTCTAACTTTTTTGTGAAAAAAAATCTTGAATTAAAAAGTAATCTTACAATTTAAAAAAAAAACGGGGATTGTAATTAGATCTTGTAAATTTTTGGAAAACAATGGTTTAAGTACCATTGGGATGCATAATTTTTAGTAACACTATGATCACAGGCTAGAACTAATGTTAAAAATTAGAAAACCAGTTAAAATAAATTTAAAAGACTAAAGATAAACAAATTAACAACAACAACAAACTAGAGAAACAAAATAGATTCCAAAAATACAATCAGGGCTTAGAAAAATAAAAGTGAATATTGTTGGAAAAACACAGATCAAACCAATTAGAGACGAACTCACAGACATGAAAAAAGATTGAACCTAAGGATAATTCCTTTAAGGCCAAATCAAAAACAATACACACAATGTGTACAAATACTCACTATTTTAAAAAGAATCCCTAAGACTTCAGTGTGGCCATCCCTCTGGAGGGTGATTTCTCACTCTCCCTCTTTCTGTATCTTTCTGACTTTCTCCTCTCCTACAAGTGCTGATGCCCTATGACAAAACCTTAAAAAAAATAAAAAATCCTTAAACTAAAAGAACTGATATGTAGATCGAAAGAACACTCCATGTTTCAGGGAATGCTTAGTATGGAGACAGATTTTGGTTAAGGTGGAGAAATTTAAAGCAAGAATTCTTTAGGTATTCAAGTAGAAAGAGCAAATCACTCACAAAGGTAACAAGACATGCATATTAAAAGAACATATATGAAAGCTCAACAGAGGCTCCACTTGCAACAAATCCAAAGACATATAAGGAGAGAAAGAAATGAGAAGGCAGAATATTATCTGGAATGAAGTTCATTACATGTTTATGATTTTCTTTTTTGATAGTGAGATTCAAGTTGATTTTTAAATTTCATTTTTCTTCATTATTCACATTACTAAAATTAGCATGTAACTCACTGATTAAAAGCAATGAGTAATTAAACAGACAAGTATCAAGATTAAAATATGATCCATGATCAATTTCCAAAGATCATTATTTTTTACATAAAGAACTGGCCTTAAAGGGACATTTAGCCAGAGAACTGGGAAAAGCTAATACTCCAGGAATAAGCAAAGACAGAACATGAAAATAAAATGACCTGCTCAGAAAAATGGCAAGAGGTCCAGGAAGGAGTGGGGAATAAAAGCCCAGGTCGATTATAAGCTGTGCTTGAGCTTCAGGCTAGTCTTCATTCATTTTTATCACTGACCCACCTAACATCATTCAAGCCAGGGAAAGTAGGTTTGTATCTCTGCTTTTTCAGGTGCAGAAACTCAATGGTCAGACCTCAGGGATAAAACTCAATATGAGGCCTAGTCAGACTCTATTCTAGAAGATACTAGCTCAAGGACGAATGGGAAAGGGCCTGCCTCCAGACACATCACAATGTATTTGTGAGATCAGACTGGTGGAAAGTAAATAATAATAAAAGCTAAATAAAATATGTTCACAGTAGAAGAATCTAAAAGAAAGTAAGGTCCTTGATGGTTGAGTAGATTGCAGAAGCCAAGGACTTACAAAAGATTTGAACAAAGGTTGAGAATTTTTTTTTTTTTTAATAGAGATTTTTGCTATAGGACACATCGCTCACCGGAGAGACAGAAAGCAAGAAATCACCCCTCCGCAGGGACGGCCATGCCACAATCCCTTCTCCTCCATTCTCCTCTCAGGATTTTGGGCATGCACCCACATGTGCCCAGTGTGAGTTTTAAGTCGTCGGGTCCAGGATTTGAACTGTGGTCAACTACATGGGAGTCCATGTAACCATTACACCATCTTCTGGTCCCAAAGGTTGAGGTACTTTGATTTAAGATTTCCGGCTTTATAAGATCTTGTCTCACAAAGTCCCTGCCCATAGTCATAATTCCATAAAGAAGAAATTTTGTTTAATTTTCTTACTGAAATTATAAAGAAAGGGTGGACTAACCACATATGCTATGACTTAACTCCTTGGAAAAAATAAATGAGATCAAAAATGGAAAAGAGAGAAATATAAACTTTTAATTTCTTCACTAAAAACAAAGGTTAATCAACAAACTGGGAAAATCGT
>NW_006204133.1:4053942-4088399 GCF_000334495.1 Tupaia belangeri chinensis
TTTTGGTTAAGGTGGAGAAATTTAAAGCAAGAATTCTTTAGGTATTCAAGTAGAAAGAGCAAATCACTCACAAAGGTAACAAGACATGCATATTAAAAGAACATATATGAAAGCTCAACAGAGGCTCCACTTGCAACAAATCCAAAGACATATAAGGAGAGAAAGAAATGAGAAGGCAGAATATTATCTGGAATGAAGTTCATTACATGTTTATGATTTTCTTTTTTGATAGTGAGATTCAAGTTGATTTTTAAATTTCATTTTTCTTCATTATTCACATTACTAAAATTAGCATGTAACTCACTGATTAAAAGCAATGAGTAATTAAACAGACAAGTATCAAGATTAAAATATGATCCATGATCAATTTCCAAAGATCATTATTTTTTACATAAAGAACTGGCCTTAAAGGGACATTTAGCCAGAGAACTGGGAAAAGCTAATACTCCAGGAATAAGCAAAGACAGAACATGAAAATAAAATGACCTGCTCAGAAAAATGGCAAGAGGTCCAGGAAGGAGTGGGGAATAAAAGCCCAGGTCAATTATAAGCTGTGCTTGAGCTTCAGGCTAGTCTTCATTCATTTTTATCACTGACCCACCTAACATCATTCAAGCCAGCGAAAGTAGGTTTATATCTCTGCTTTTCAGGTGCAGAAACTCAATGGTCAGACCTCAGGGATAAAACTCAGTATGAGGCCTAGTCAGACTCTATTCTAGAAGATACTAGCTCAAGGACGAATGGAAAAGGGCCTGCCTCCAGACACATCACAATGTATTTGTGAGATCAGACTGGTGGAAAGTAAATAATAATAAAAGCTAAATAAAATATGTTCACAGTAGAAGAATCTAAAAGAAAGTAAGGTCCTTGATGGTTGAGTAGATTGCAGAAGCCAAGGACTTACAAAAGATTTGAACAAAGGTTGAGAATTTTTTTTTTTTTTAATAGAGATTTTTGCTATAGGACACATCGCTCACCGGAGAGACAGAAAGCAAGAAATCACCCCTCCGCAGGGACGGCCATGCCACAATCCCTTCTCCTCCATTCTCCTCTCAGGATTTTGGGCATGCACCCACATGTGCCCAGTGTGAGTTTTAAGTCGTCGGGTCCAGGATTTGAACTGTGGTCAACTACATGGGAGTCCATGTAACCATTACACCATCTTCTGGTCCCAAAGGTTGAGGTACTTTGATTTAAGATTTCCGGCTTTATAAGATCTTGTCTCACAAAGTCCCTGCCCATAGTCATAATTCCATAAAGAAGAAATTTTGTTTAATTTTCTTACTGAAATTATAAAGAAAGGGTGGACTAACCACATATGCTATGACTTAACTCCTTGGAAAAAATAAATGAGATCAAAAATGGAAAAGAGAGAAATATAAACTTTTAATTTCTTCACTAAAAACAAAGGTTAATCAACAAACTGGGAAAATCGTTTGCAATATATTTAGGAAAAGTCACTTTCCTTTTTCATTTCTTTCTGTCATTGTTACCAGAGGACTCATGTGCTCACAGGAGAGAGACAGAGAGAAACAGAGAAATTCAGAGAAAGCACCCCTTATGGGGCATAGTCACATCACAATCCCTTCTCCTCCATTTCTCCATCCTGTCGGGACTTAGGGCACACACGCACCTGTCATGTTTTTCAGTCATGAGGGGCCGGACACAAACTGAGGCTGGCCATATGGTACCTGGATCCCAGTGCACCGCAGCAAACCATGTACTAATGAGGCCAGCCCCAAATCAAGTTTCTTAATACTTAAAGAATGATTTTTAACTCAGAAAAAATTACAAATAGTCCAACACCAAAAATGTGGGGGAGGGTAAAAGACATAAACATAAAATTCACAAAAAATTACATATGTTAACCGCTTGCTCATTTTGGAATTATAAAACCAGATATGTAAAAATTTTTCTTAGTAACAAACCATGTGGGTACAAAGTTTATTTATCAGGCCATTCATTTCAGACTAATTTATAATAGTGAAAAAGCTGAAAACCACTCAAATGCCCAACGAGAGAATTATGTAAATAAATTATAGCATAAAACCATTTAAATTATCTACCTAAGATGCAACCACAACAGACCAGACACTGGATGTTGCCAAAGACTGATGACAATGTTTACAAAATATAAGGAAAATAAATGGGATAATGACCAAATATAATAGCTTTATCCCAATGCAATCAAGAAGGTATAAGCATTTTTAAAGAGCCCAGCAGGATCTATATCAAACTGTCAAATGTGAGGCCCATCTTCGGTGGCATGGGCAGTAGGGCACCACTCTTGTGTTGGGGTCTCATGGAAGACAGTGGTTCTGATCCTAGGTCAGCCTGGAACATGTTGGGCACTGTGTGATGGGACCCTGTTGGGAGCCGCCCCACCCCCCACTTTTATGGAAGAAAAATAAAAATGAAGAACTTTTAAAGAAATGTGAAGTGTAATTATCCACCCAGTAGGACCACAGGTGATGTTTGTCTTACGTTCTTTTTTTTTTTTTTTTTGGAGAGGTTTTTGCTATAGGGCGCGTGCGCTCGCCAGACAGACAGAGAGATGGAGAGACAGAAAGCGAGAAATCACCCCCCAGGGGGGATGGTCACGCCGCAATCCCTTCTCCTCCATTCTCCTCTCGGGATCTTGGGCACGCACGCACACGCGCCCGGTGTGAGATTTAAGCCACCGGGTCCGGGACACGAACCGCGGTCGACTACGTGGGAGTCCAGCGACATAGCCATTACACTAACTGCTGGTTCCCTGTCTTACGTTCTAAATGGTATCCAAATTTTTCCAATGAAGACTCAATACTTCATTCAAAATCTTTGCTGCCCTTTGTAGCAAAGCTCCTGGAAAGAGTCATCTATATGTCATATCTCTAATTCATCTTGTTGATTCTCTCTTAAATCTGAACAGGTATTGGCCCTGAAGACTCTCGTCAGGGTTAAGTGATGGCTTCCCTGCTACTGAATCCAACACTGGCAAAGGTGATACAGTTGATACCGCCCCCTTTCCTTCATAACACCCTCTTTTCTCAAGGTTTCCGGCTACTGTGCTGTTTTCTTCTTACCCATCAACCTCTTCTTCTCTGCTTTTGAGGCTCCTTCTCTTCACACTAAGCCCTTATCATAGGAACGCAGCCCAGCCCAGCCCTAACTCCCTGGGTGACCACATCCAGCCTCAAGACCTCATATACCACGTGCATGTGGGTAACTCCCAAATCTGCACCTTCAGATCAGATACAGGTTTCATTCTCCACCAAGCTCCAGGCTTGTGGGTACAACATGTGCCTCCACTGGGATGTCTAATAGACACCCCTGGACTCAGGAAGTCCAAGTGAACTGTAGCTTTTCCCCAAAAAGTCTGCTTCATACACGAGGAGATTTCAAAATGTTCATGGCAAAACAGAATTACAGTATGAGTTTATTTTGGTGCAAAAAAATGTGTAATCCAGGGACCAGCAGATGGCATATGGTTACGTCACAGGACTCCCATGTAATCGACCATGGTTCGAGTCCCGGACCCAGTGGCTTAAACTCATGCCGGGCGTGTGTGCGTACATGCCCAAGATCCCGAGAGGAGAATGGAGGACAAGGGACTACAGCATGGCCATGGCCATCTCTCCTCGGGGGTGATTTCTAGCTTTCTATCTCTCTGTCTCTGTCTCTGTCTCTCCAGAGAACTCATGTGCCCTATAGCAAAAAAAAAAAGAAAAAAAAGAAAAAAGAAAAAGAAAGAAAGAAAAGAAAAACCTCTCTCTTGAAAAAATTTATAATTTTTTTATCACATATATTTTCCAGGAACTTTGAGAATCCTTCACAGCTTTTCTCATGTAAGTTGATAGCAACTTCCTTTCAGTCACTCAGATCAAACATCTGCCCTCCATTTCTCTGTCTGTCATCCAAGCTGTCAGCAAGTCTCATTGGCTCTCTTTCAAAACATCATCAGAATTCCATCTTCTCATCATCTCTGCTACCACAGTGATCCCAGCCACTATCCCCTCTTCTCTGAGCTAGTGCAGTAACCTGCTGACTGCCCTCCTGTTCCTAGCCTGCCCCACACGGTTTATGCACATGCAACACCCAGAAGGGCCCTCGCAGCACCTAAGTAAAATCACACAGGACATACCTCTGCGCTAAACCCTTCAATGGCTCCCGTTTTCACAGATAGTAAGGCTCGAGCCCTTGCTGCAGCCCAGCAGGCCTCAATGATGTGGATCCTTCTCCCGTTTGTTCTCCCTGGTGCAGTATACTCCAGCAGGCTGCCTTGTGCTGTTGCAGGGCGAGGGGTGAGTTCTAGTGATGGCCCTGCTATTCCTGTCTCCCCACTGTGGCTGCCGTGCTCCCCCTGATGCCTCCTGGCTGGCTCTCTCATGTCCTTGCCTCACTTTCTCTGCTTTTCCCTTTTTCCCTTCTACTCACCACAGATGACAAATGGTTAAAAGCCAAAACCGTAAGAGAATAAATCAAATTAGCTATGATGAAGCAAGGCTACTCCGAAAATACGTGCTTAAGTGCACTTTAACGTCCAGCTGGGAAAGGGTGGCAGGACCAGAGGTTACGGTCCTGTGCAGAGCGACACAGTGAGGGTCTAGCCAACAGGAATTAATAATCCACCATGGACACGAATGAAATAGCCAGCAGCTACAAATCCCAGGGGCACGAACAGAGCTCAGAAGCTAAGTCATAGAAACACAGGCTCTGTGAGTTGACATGAGGAAGGGTCAGAGCCCTGAGAGACTAACTGGAAGGCCACCGAGGAGGCTGCAAGTGCGCCCTGAGCTGTGCAGATGGGGTTAGCCTCAGCAGGGATGCCACAGAGAAGGCAAACACCCACAGGGAGCTGGAGCCCTTCCCTGGCTGACGTGCTCTGGAAGATTTTCAAGATACCCAAAATTGGGGGCACAGGCCGGGCTGGCTGGTCTGTGCTTCGGGGCTCATGTGAAGAGCTGAATTTGTACATTTTCTGTTTTCCACTCTTCATCCTCTGTCACATAGATGAGGAAGGGGTCGCCCATCCACTATGTATGACAGGATGCCAAGGGCTCTGGGTCACAACCTACGCAGCCAGCCATGCTGCAGAAGGGTACGTCTGCAGGGCCAACGGTGCCCTGGAGACACAGAGGGATCATGTTTGCCCGAATTAATAAATGACGCATTCCCATGAATAGCAGAAATAGGAATAGTGACAGACACGAGACTGGGATAAAGCACAAAATGGCACACAGACTAAAAGGGCCAGGGACATTCTGGGAATCAGCATTTCAGGGATCAAGGGATGTCACCAAAGACTCCTATGTAGTTTAGGCTTATTTTCTTTCTTTCTTTTTATTATTATTTTTAATTTTGTAATGGGGTGCACATGTAGACTGGAGAGAAAAAGGGGGAAAGTGGGAAATCACCCCACCTGGGGATGGCCACACTGCAATCCCTTCTCCTTCACTGTCCTCTCAGCATTTTGGATATGCACCCACACATTCCCAGTGTGTTTTCACGCTGCTAGGTCCAGGATTCGAACTGCATAGTTGATCGTGTGGGATCCAGCTGCCTTAACCACCGCACCACTGGCTGGCCCCAGGCCAATCTTTTTTAAAAAGCTTGTTGACCTATTTCTTTCACAACAGAAAGAAGACAACAGAAACAGAGAAACAGCACCTCAACAGGCTCCTAACATTGAAATTCACAGTCTCAGCCAGACAAATCATAGGCACACATGCCTGGCAAGCTCAGGGAGATACCAGGATGTGAACCTAGGACTCTCCCTAAGTGGGTTCAGTTGCATTACCACTGCCCTGCCATCTGGCCCTTCAAGTCCATTAAAAATTAGGGGCCAGACAGTGTCACAGTGGTAAAAATGTGACATTCTGTGACAGTCCTGTAGGGAAGGTTCTCAGTTCAAGTCTGGAGACCTCCCTGAGAACCCTAGGCATGTGTGTGCCCATGATCTGGGACTAGCTGGGAGTGGAATCATGGTGCTAAGACCATTTTGGGGGTGCTCACTGTATCTGACTCACAGAAGAAATAACTTTTAAAAAAATTAGAAATAACCTAACTAGGGACCAGCAGGTGGCATGGTGGTTAAGGCACTGGATTCCCACAAGGCCAGTCATGGTTTGAGTCCCAGACCTGTTGGCTTGCTTTCTCATTTTCCCTCTCTCTCTGGGGGCACACATGCCCTCTAGCAAATTAAATAATAATAAATAAAATCATATAAATAATTCTGACTAACTCACATGGCAGGAAGTCTGACCGTGGAGGCTTTCCCCTACCTGCCCCTGCCCTCCCATCACCCTCATTATGACACCCTCTTGCCCCAGCCCCACCCTGTGGCTACAGAACATGACCATGTGCAGAAGCGTGCACATGGGCCACAGAAGGCCTCTGCTCCGACACCAAACAAAGGCGAACAGATTCGGCCAAGCACGCAGCATCCCTTCCAGAGCCACTGCCTGGCTGGTGCCTGCTTCTGAGGCCAGCATCCAGCTCTATGATTTATTTCACATGTGCTGTGTTTACATGCATCAGTAAATGTGGTTCCCATTGCTCTTTGTTACAACAGCTATAAATTACATGCTGAAGCGGATGGCTCTTCTCGTCCCATAAAAGCTCTGGCAGGAATTCCTGAGGCCCCAATAGGGGATCAATAATGGGAGGGAAATGACTTCCTCTCCCATGCGCTTATGTTAACTCAGTACCTCTTGAGCAAAACCCATGTGTTAGGTACAGGTAGACACATAGCAGTAAACAAAATGGGAAAAGAAAAAAAAAAAAAAATCCCTGCTCTATAGAATTTATATTCTAGTGAAATTCATCTACAATTCCCAGATTCTTAGCTGTCAGCCCATCAAGGGTTGAGCAATTAAAAGGTAAGTGTGAAACAAGCAGAGCTACTATAAATCATTATAATTATATTATTACAGATTTTTATTGAGTGCTTACTATGTGCCAGCCACTGTTCTAAACACTGGACACATTTTTTTAGAGAGATTTTTGCTATAGGGCATGTGCACTCACTGGACAAAGAGACAGAGAGCTAGAAATCACGCCCTGTGTGTGGAGGGGGGGGGAGCGGTAATTGCCATACTGCAACCTCTTCTCTTTCATTCCCCTTTTGGGATTTTGGGCACACATGCCCGGCATGAGTTTTAAGCCACCGGGGCCAGGACTTAAACCTTGGTCAACTACATGGCACTCCAGCAATGTAACCATTATACCATCTGCTGGTCCTCTTTTTTTTTGGGGGGGGGGAGGAGGGGTGTTTGCCACAGGGCAAGTGCACTTATTAGGGGGAGACAGAGAGAAGGAAAGTAAGAAATCATTCCCCAGGGGGGATGGCCATTCCCATTTGCTTCTTCTCCCTTCTCCTGGGATTTTGGTCCACATGCACATATACCCATTGTGATTTTCAAGCCATTGGGTCTAGGACTGAGACTATGGTTGGCCGTGTGGGAGTCCAGCACCTTAACCACCATGCCAACTACTGGCTCCCAAATATCAACTCATTTAATAGTAATAAAAAAATTCCATCAGGATTCACATCACAGACAGGATAACTGAGGTACAAGGTCATCTGGCTAGAGTGAGAATTAGTTTTAGCCAGGCCAGCTCTAGAAGCCAACGCCCAACTCTGCTCTAGAACTGGGCCAGTTACGGCAGAAAGGTTCTGGTCGATAAGGCTTCCTAAAAACCTCTGTCAGTCCTGAAGCCTGATCTTAGGTCAAAACAGAATAATCGTGGACAGTCTAAGAGAGGTCAACGGGGCTGCTTGTCACATGTGAAACTAAGAAATGGGATTTGCACAGAGCATCGGGGACTCCATTGTCATCTCCCATAAAGGTAGTTAATCATGTGGAGAAAAGTGGCTCCACTGCTCAGCCCAATTAAACGCGCTAGCGAATACTTCGCAGCTTCAGATAGATTTGTTTCAATGAGTCACTCTCAATACCTACTGCTTGAAAACCTGGACATTCTTCCTCAGCCCAAATCTTGATTTTACATTTAATTGGAAATAAATCTCACACGTGACATGTTCCACTATGGATCACAGGAGCTTAGAAAAGCATAGAGAGAGAGAGAGAGAGAGAGAGAGAGAGAGAGAGAGAAATGTGATCCCAGATTGGGCACCAAAACTTTGGGGGGAGGAAACAAGGCATTCACTACAGAGAAGCATGTCACTCCGGCTTCATATTAATCCAGAATAATCTCTTTGAGATTTCAGTTGTTTCCATATAAACACAAACATCCAGAATTCTCACTCTCTACCACACACAGAACTATTCCCAATAATGTATCCTGCTTTAATATTTTTAAAATACTGTGGCTGGTTTTGTTTCTGATATGTTTAAATAACAATCATAAAGCTAATACTGATCAATGCGTTAAGCACATTACATGCTTAACCCCATTGTGACCCCATGTACTCCTCTCTTCCCTACCCCCTCTGACTCTAGCGAGCAGATACCGATGGCGTCACTTCACACCATGGAACACTGCGGCTCAGAGAAGGTAGACAATCAACACTTGTTTCTGGTCACACAGCTAACAGGTGGCAGACCAGGACTCAGACCTTGTTCCTAATGATCTCCAGAGCTGTGATCATTCCCCTGCATTCCACCTCTTCCCTGTTTATCTGAAGGCTGCACGTGATTCTGCATCTGACCAAGGAATGATGAAATGCAAAGCAGAAGTTTTTCTCACTGGACTATGTAGTAACACCTCCTTCCAGAGTGGGAGGGATATTGCTCACACACCCCCTTCCTTCCCTCCTTCTCTCTCTCCTTCCCTCCCTTCCTTTTTAGTAAGTTTATTTATTTCTTCTAAGAGAGACTGAGAGGGAGACAGAAAGAGGCAGATAGACAGACACTGCACCCAACAGGGTCAGATGCCGTGATCCACCCCCAGCCTCAGGCAGGCCCGGATCATGGGCATGCAGCAAGTGCCAGCCATACCTAGCGAGGTCTTCAAAGGGGACCCAGAACCCTCCCACATAGGTCAGCCTCATAGAGCTTTGTGTGCTCCCACTCAAGCCACCATCGGGTCATCTACATCCTTTCAATGACTCCAAATGCAGAGACCTTTGCTTTTGATTAGCCCTAAGTTTCGACTCAACCTAAATAGACTGCAGTTGAAGGAAAGCTGCTCGATAAGCTGTCCAGATGCCTTCCAAGGGAGGAAGCTTTGGAAGGACTGGGAGACAGGACAATCAACTGTGCTTCCTAAGAACCTCCCTCTGTTCCCATGCTGCCACCATGGGGAGCAGTTTTCCACCCACAAAGCTAGAAGCCTTGGCTTTATATTAATACAAACCTGAAGAAGTCCAGCAGGGAGGGGGATGGGAAAGGATACTAGCACCTCCACACATTTCAACATGCTTTCTCCGGATTTTTCAGTAATGGATTTTAGAAACTGAAGTCATTTTATGTTATTTAGTGACTTACCTTTTAGGGTCCCACTGGCTGAACATAAAAGGACTGAAAAATATGGAAACATTTTCACACGCCAGCCTCCATTATGACCCTGAGAATGACCGTCTAATATATAGAAAACAAGTGCGGTCCTCCAGTCTCTGAGATCAAAGTTTGAACCTTTGCTCTCCTAAGGATACTCCGTACAAGGACCCCACGTCCTTGCTAAAAGGATGACGGGGGTGCATTATGGGGCAGGAAGCACAGAGCATAACCACCCGTGCAGCTGCTAAACAGCCCTGTCCCAGGGACATGGGCTCGTCTGCAAAGGAAGGCAAGGGTGGAGGGGATGGGGAGGGTAAGACTGTGACAGATAGGGAAACTGAGCCTCCAGGCATGCCTGCACCCTCATTTCTTCAAGGAGCAGTCAGATAGAATACTTCGATTTGAAACATTATACATCTCGAGTGTAATTAAGAAATTTCAAGGCATGAATATGTAATGTACACATTGCTTTGCAGAAGCCTTTTTCGCCCGACAGGCTGGTGCCGACTTTAATTTGGAGGAAATCCATTTTCATACAAAGGTAACCAAGAGTGACAGGAAATAGGAAGCCTACATCATTTATCTTCTGTGAACTTACAAAAAAAAAAATCAGTTAATTGCTTTTCTAGGAAGCTATTTTGTGGAATCAGTGCTTCATCTTTCTCCTCCTACTCGCGGTATAGACAGGGATTTTTAAATGCCCGTCAAGAAAATGCTGTGATGAATCAATACATCTTAAACTGTTTAATTACTTTTTTAAGAATTAAAATTCTGATCAACCAGAAATAGTTACTCCATTTTGGTGGATGAATTATCAACCGCTACTGAAACTCCTCACATACCATCTATGAATGGTTATTCATGCCCTCATCACTACCTAAGCCATGGGCGGCAGCCCTCGGTCTCCTCTGCTTCTGTCTTTTCGAATGTGTCCTGTTCCCAGCCAGCAGAGCAGTTTCCACTCACCACTGTTTATTACATTAATAGTGAACGGAGGGTGCACGATGGTGCAGCGGTAACGCAATGCTCTCCGCCACTGAAACCACGTGGGAAGCCTGGGTTTGCGTCCCAAGGTCTCCCTGTGCATGCTGGGTGCACACACCCATGTGTCCAGGAGCCTGGCTAGATGGGTGGATTGCAGCAGTATGAACACCCTTTTGGGGATGCTCCCCACTCTATGAAGAAATGAATAAATACACATAAAAAATAGCAAATAAAAACTAAAGTGTGTAGGATTTAGAATACCTCCGGTGAAGCTGTACTTTGCCAAACAAACTGACCACGGAGCCCATGAGACCCATATTTTATCTCAAAGCTCTGCTTATTGGGTTTTTCTTGGTACTGTTCTATTTTTTGCCTTGCCCATACTACCTAGGATATAACTGTGTATTTTGAAAGCCTCCCAAGTTTGAAGCTGGTGTAACAAACTTTTTCAATTCTAAAATGATCATTGTCATATAATTACTCATTATTCTCTGAGAAGATAGATACCTCCTGAAGCTAATGACACTTAAGCTCATGAACTCCAAGGCCCCAGGAGGGGCCCTGGCAATGTGTGAACATGATTAATATAATTTTGTAAAAACTGCTAGTATAACATATTTTTGAATTATTTTTTCCTGAAGACTACAAATTTTAGATCCCACAACATCTGTATCTTCCCTTTTAAGTTAATCATTGTTAATATTTGGATCTGGAATTACAAGCGGAGGATAAAATATTAATTTCTGTGTGTGTGAAATAAAAAATAATTGACTTCAATTAAAAATAAGAGTTAGTGTGCCCTTCCTAGACGGGTCTAGAGTGCATGCTTGGGCCATTTGTTAAGTCCCTTGTCTCTCACCTAACAGTAGACACCTTTCCATGTGGCGCACCAGGGGAGACTCACTTAATGAGGGGTGTTGTCGAGAATAAAAGACTCAGCTACAACAACAAAAATATGTTTTTCATTAAACAGGAAACTGAGCCCAGGGAACACTAGCCAAGAGGCAGGTGTATCAGCTAAGGAATTCTCTTGAGGTCTTTAACTTCCACAGCAAATTGCACTGGATTTTTCTACACTAATTACCTATTATGGAAGACCAAAGAATTATAACAAATAATTTTCCATGGCAGCAGATAGAGTGCAGATGTTGTAAGGGGAAGAATGAAGAGTTTATGGAGTGTAAAATCAGACAAAAGAGATTCACAAAGTCCCAATTTTTAAAAATAACACAGAATTAATTCTTTTTTTACTACACAGATGATGAAGGTGAGGGAATTTTCCCAGGGCTAGAGGGCCAATTGTAAATTTAGGTTGGACTGGAAGTGAGAGAAATTGCAAAGCAAAAGCTAAGTGCTACAGTCTTAATTTATTCAATGCACGTGAATTTCTTGTAGGCAGAGATCACATCTGAGCTTCTTCTCTTTTAATTTCTCACATCACATTGCACCTAGTTGTTGATTGGTTTCCTTGTGAAGCATGTACGTACACCATGCCAGACAGCTATTTTTACACTCAAACCTTTGTTTTTACGTCACTTTCACCTCACATTCGTTGGCCCCCAAAATTCTTTGCACTATATTAAGTCTTGCTCTCCAAGAGCTGATTGAACACCCCTAAAAAGTCAAGTCATGCCACTTCCCTTTACAGCATTTTGTCAATTTCCCTGAAAAACAGCTTTCCTACCTCACTGGAAATTGTCAGTGCCGCTGAGAGGACACTTCCACACAGGCAATATTTCAATTAAAAAAAAAAAAGTACAGGCAGGAATATTTTGGCAATTATTTACCATATTAAATTGTTTCATCCCTTTCATAAAATAAAAGCATGCATTCCCACAGAGTAACACCTGGTTGATAAAGGTCACAGTCTCCATATTATGAATGTCGTATTATAGAAATAGCCTATGAATATGAAATTATATACCTGCAAAGGTGTAGTTCTTAATCTCCTCTTAGAGTACTGTCCAGACAACAAAAACCCCTTTGAATTTGAAGAACAGAAAAAGTAACTTCTAGATGCCACTGTGCTAACAACGGAAGGGGCATTTTCTTATTTTAATAGTGGACTGAACAGACAAGAGTTAGAAGGCTCAAAGTCCACTATTTTTTACTGAAATAAAGACGCATCCCCCTCCTCAAAATAAACCAATCAAATATAACTTGGATCAATTGTAACTTTGTTCTATAACTATCTCCTCTTACTTCCCCATCAGTGCCTGCCCGGCCTGTTTGAAGAATTCCGTCTAGAAGTTAGGAAGCAAGCAGGCTGGCTGGTTCGGTGTCCTTACACGGAGGGGAACAAGACGCTTCCTGTATCAAAGCTCTCATTTCCTTAGTTATGACTTTCTGCCTCGGGCATTTCCCTCCTTCTGTCATGACCCAGTGTTAACACAACATGTCGTTCCCAGTGTGGGGTCCTCAAAGGTCACCATATAAGTGTCCAGGTTATTAATGACATACCCAAAAGGCTGATGAAAACTACGTGGTTATTGGGATCAGCAGTTAGCATAACGGCTATGTCGCTGAACTCCCACGTAGTCGACTGCAGTTCGAGTCCTGGACCCGGTGGCTTAAACTCACGCCGGGTGTGTGTGCGTGCATGCCCAAGATCCCGAGAGGAGGATGGAGGAGAAGGGACTGAGACATGACCATCCACCCTGGGGTGTGATTTCTTGCTTTCTGTCTCTCTGTCTCTCTCTGTCTGTCTGGCGAGCATACACGCCCTATAGCAAAAACCTCTCCAAAAAATAAAAAATAAATTAAAAATTTAAAAAAAGGAAAAAAAACTACGTGGTTATTTATCTGCATAAGGTCATACTGGTTAGCAAAAATACTCTTCTTTTTCTTTATTTTAGTTTTTGCAATAAGACACATACAACACTTATCAGAGAGAGAGAGAGAGAGAGAATGAGAAATCAACCCCCAGAGAGGAGAGCCACATCACAATCCCTTCTTTTCTTTTTTTTTTTTTGGAGAAGCTTTTGCTATAGGGTGTGTGCTCTCGACAGAGAGACAGAAAGCGAGAAATCACCCCCCCCAGGGGGGATGGCCACACTGCAATCCCTTCTCCTCTTGGGATCTTGGGCACACACGCACACACACTCGGCGTGAGATTAAGCCACCGGGTCTGGGACTTGAACCTCGACTACATGGGAGTCCAGCGACCTAGCCATTATGCAAACTGCTGGTCCCTCAATCCCTTCTTTTCCACGCTCCTCTTGGGGGTTTTGGGCATGCATGCAAATGCATCATGATTTTCAAGCCACTAGGTCCAAGATTCAAACCATACAGTCGGCCATGTGGGATCCAGCGCCTTAGCCACCAGGCCAGTTACTGGCCCTCTGTTTTATTTTCTAATGTGCACAAAAGAACATGTACACAGAAGGGGCAAAAAGAAAGGGAGAGAAAAAGAGGTATTTTCGACAGGGTCTCACCATGGTGCTGTCCTGCCTCAGCCTCCGGTTACACACCGGGCCTGCTGAGGTTGGGCCAAAAATGAACCCAGGCCTCCCGTGTGGCCTCAGTGGCCTTGGCCCCTGCACAGCGACACGTTCCCACGAGCACCACCACAGCTGGGCATCATCCTTCCCTTTCAACCAGACTTTAATCGACTCACTGTGCTTCAAAATAAGTAAACCCTTACCTAATACATCTGATGTGTCTTTGACAGGTAAAAATCATTTTATTTATTTATTTATTTATTTTGGAGAGGTTTTTGCTATAGGGCGTGTGCACTCGCCAGACAGAGACAGAGAGATAGAAAGCGAGAAATCACCCCCCGGGGGGATGGCCACGCCGCAATCCCTTCTCCTCCATTCTCCTCTTGGGATCTTGGGCATGCATGCACATGCACCTGGCATGAGTGTAAGCCGCCGGGTCCGGGACTCGAACCATGGTTGACTACGTGGGAGTCCAGCGACATAGTCATTACACTAACTGCCGGTCCTGGTAAAAATCATTTTAACAAGGAGTCAACTGCGATTAAAATTACAAAGGGATCCTGGTGGGTGTGAGTTAGTCACCCCTGGGTAAGGGAAAGCCATGCCTTATTTGCCAGTACAGGCCACTCGATGATGATGATGACAAAAATTAGAGAGCCTGAAGACTTCAATTTTGTAAGGTGGCATCTATGTGTTTTTCCTGTAAGCTTTTAAAGGCAAGTGCTTGCAGAAATTACATTTTGCTTTCATTAATTACTAAAGAACACTTTCTATAATCCATCATAAATATAGAATTGAAAGACGTTACTGGTATACACATCACTTTAATTTCCTCATTAAAACTTGTGTAAACATCTCTTAGAATAAAATTTTTTAAAGTACTCTCTCTGAATACTATGTTGATCTTCTAATTTAGTCTACAGTGACTTCTTTTTCTTTTTCTTTTTTTTAAGAGAGATTTTTGCTATAGGGTGAATGCACTCGCTGGAGAGATAGAGAGATAGTAAGTGAGAAATCACCCCCTGGGAGGATGGCCACACCACAATCCCTTCTCCTCCATTCTCCTCTTGGGATCTTGGGCACGCACGCACATACGCCTGGTGTAGAATTTTAAGCTGCTGGGTCCGGGACTCCAACCACAGATGACTATAGAGTCCATTAACGTAACCGTTAAGCCATAGGTTGGTTCTAGTCTAAAGTGATTTCTGAGCGATGGCTCAGAAATGTTTAAGCCTAGCCTTGTTTAGAAATGCAACAAGAAAGGTCAAATCATTTATTTCATTTGGTTATTTAAATCAAATATTGTGGTCACATTGTTACTCTGTCTTTAAAGACTTTATCAAAAAAGGGGGAAAATGAATAGTTCCTAAGCAGAATGCTCTATAACTCACATTCATTTCAGGTAGTATACCACATCACAGCAAAACAACAACAAAAAAGTGCATAGTCATATTTCATCTTCATGTGCTGTTGACAACTGTCATCAATTTGGAATCTAGTATGAGATGTGCTTTTCAAAACAAACTTCATTTTCCACCCAGATTTACTGTTCATGTGATTAGTCATTACCTCTTTGCTACGTCAATGACTAAACAATTTGCTTATTTAAAATTCTAATATTTAACAAATCCACTCCACGCATTTCAAAATGCAATGAAAGAATACTTTGGAATAAAATCAAAATGCAAACTGAAAGAATATGACCTAAAATAATTCACCCTATTCATGTAAGATCATTTTTATAGGCCAAGAAGGGTTCAAGTAAGAAATCTGATTCACAAAAGTAAACCTAAATCTTAAATATGAACAGGATATCTGACCCATTTGAATAGTCACCATATTTAATACTTTAATCATTGAAACAATTACTCTAAAAATTATTTTGAGATTTACTTTATCAAGTTTATTTTTGAACAGTTCAAAACTGACAAAAATATGAAAAGGCTTTTTAATCTTTTACATAAAAATTTTCTCTTGGGCCAGCCATGGAGTGCTATAGTTAAGGCAGCTGGATCCCACATGACCAACTTTAGTGGTCTGGGTCCCAGACCAGGCAGTCTGATGAACACACTGGGCACATGTGCCTACCTGTCCAAAATCTTGAGAGGAGACTGAAAGAGTAGGAATTGTGTGGCCATCCCCCATTAGGAGAGATTTCTCACTTTCCTTCTCTCTCTCTCTCTCTCTGGCAAGCACACACATCCCATAGCAAAACTAAAATAAAAAATTCTCTTTATATATTAAAAATTATAGCCTTTAAAGTAATTTTTGTCTTTGGTATATAATATTTTAGACAATAACACTGGTTTGTTCACCAAACTAAAATCCCTTGAACTAACCTGAAGGAGCCATTCCTCCCCTAACTAGAACAGACACACACAAATTCATCTGTTGGTACTTAATGAATGCCATTTATAATAAATTCAAGATTTTAAGATGATTATTTATGTCTTCTTCCTCCTAAAGTGATAGCTACAATTTCCAATACATGCAGTGAGCCACATCACTGAAAAAAAGCATCACGGATATTGAATTTATGACTGCCCAGTCTTAGATATAATTATGTACATGCACAGCTGCGTGTAGGTAGTACTGAGAAAGACTCACCTCTCCTTGCTTGGGGATGCTGAACTTGGACAGCTTGGCCTTGGCCCTGGCCGACTCTGGCTTGCTGGCTGGGACGCCCCGGTAGGATGGGCAATGCACACTGGTTTCTGTAGACGACTTAAGCTTAGGAGACTCATCAGGAGCCTGATCTTGGCCGTCCATGGGCCGCACGTATGCGGTTGGTTTCTGCTGGACCAGGCTGGGTTTGGAAGCCAGGGATGGAGGAAAGTTCTGAACACAGTGTCCTCCGCTGCTGTGTTTGGCCGCCATCGTGGGCGGCCGCTCCTGGGCCTGAAGGCCCACGTCTACACTGCACACTTGTTTGGCACGCGACGACTGCCGGCCCACACCATCTCCAAGCAAGGTCCTGAGAGAGCCCTGTTGTGCTGAGTTAGAAGAAGAACAAGAAGAGGAAGATGAGGATGAGGGGCTCAGCACACAGGGATCAGCTGTTCTATCATGGTTCTTTGGGTCAGCAGGTTTGTGCGAATCAAGTGACCTGTGCCCATGCTTACTTGCTCTCTGCTGGCCGTCAGGTGGTGGGTGCCCAGCCTTCTGCCAGCCCGCGGTGCCCCTCTTGCTCTGCTGCACAGGGACAGCTGCTGGTGTGGAAGATGCGGTGCTACAGACAGACGAGGGCTGGGGTTGGGCTCGCGAATCTGCAACAAAATGTTCATCGATCTTGTTCACAGGAGTCTGAGGAACCCCAGGTTTGGGAACGCCAACGAGATGACTCTGATTGGATCTATCAGTTAAAAAGTCTTTCATTTCATCATAATTGCCTAAGGTATTCTGGATCCGGTTGGAGAGCTCATCCCCTTTGTTAGTCTGGAGAAAGAAGAACACATCCATGCTCTTGTTAGAGACAACAGAAACATGAGAACTAATGGGCAGGTGTCCTTAAAGGTTACAGAGCCAGGGTTGCCATATTCAGCATGAGAGCCAAGATAAAACCAAAATTCTTTATCCAGGGCCAGCTATATGGCCTGGTGGTGGAGGCAGCTGGATCCAGCAGGGCCAACTGCGTGGTTCAAGTCCTGGACCCAGTGGACTGAGAAACAACCCTGGGCAAGTGTATGTGCATGCCAAATCTCCAAAGGCAGAAATGGAGGAGAAGGGATTGGGCATGGCCATTCCCCACGAGGAGGGCCCTTCTCTCCTCCCTCTTTCTCTGACTCTGTCTCTGACAATCACAAGCACATGCATTCTCTCAGGAAAAAAAAAAAAAAAACCTTATCATCTCTGAAGATGTTTGACAGCATTCTGCATCACATCAGAACTGGGAGACTACATGTGCTTCAGGGTATATGAGAAAGGCTTCAGGGCCAAAACAATGAAAGGGTATTGTACAGAGATGGCATAGTGGTTACACTGCAGGATTCCCACAAGGCTGATAGTGGTTCAAGTCCTGGACTGGGTGGCTTGAAAATCACACGGGGCCTGTGTGTGCATGTATCCAAGATCCCTGGAGGAGAATGGAGGAAAAGCAACTGTGGCATGGCCATGCCCCTGGGAGGCGATTTCTTACTTTCACTCTGACTACCTCTCTCTCTGGCAAGTGCACAAGCCCTCTAAAGGCAAAATCTCTTTTTATTTAAAAAATAAAAAAGTATCTATCTTTGGTATCATGTTGAGGCTGAAATATATACTTGGAACTCAGAAAATTTACTCTTTCTACTTCACAAAATGATCTGGACTAATGGACTGAGTCTTTCCAAGATTTGGTTTTTCTTTTTCTTTTTCTTTTTCTTTTTTTTAAAATAATCCCATTAGAAGCTTTTCCTGAAAACTTAGATTTGGCTCAGGCTTGCTCTGCTTCCAGTTTCTAAGTATATAATTATTCTTGTTGGAAACTTCAAGAGGCAAAAGAAGTCAGAATTAAGCTTTAAAAAATAATGCAGTTAAATATTTTAAAAGCTACCAGCCCAAACTACTCATAGCTCCATGTAGCCTAAGACATTAGCCAAATCTGAGAGGATATTTCATTTTAAAAGAGATCATATTTCTGGCCTTTGGTAAAAATGAGACATACTTTTATAATTTCTTTCTCATTAGCCCAGATACCTTCATCCTAGCATGAGCCATACATGACAGGTATGGAGCCCAACTTCTCTGGAATAGTGTTTGTTCCCAAGAGCTAAAAAATAACAAGTGGCATTGACTTTGGAGTATCAATCCAGAGAGAAAGTATGATTGATAAAAATCACAGCAAGAAGATCTCACTATTAATCAAAAGTGATATTTCACTCATTAAAGACAGATGATCCAAACACCAAGATTTGTGAGCAAAGACCCCAAAGTTAGCAGTCTGCTGCCTTCCCTGGGCTGACCAGGCTGAAAACCAGCTGGAGTTCGGCTGGTCATCACTTGGAGTCAGGACCACCGTCACAGGGACAGAGGTGAGTAAGGGGAGGGATGAGCAGCTGAAACCATCTACCTTATAGGGCTCACTGAAGAGCGAGTAACTGGAATTAAACGTGCCGTCATCTTGTTGAGTTTCCTGGTTCCTTCTTTCCCGTTCTTTCCTCCGTAACACATTCCTATCTGGCTCGTAGACGCTACATCCGGAAAAAGAACAGAACACAACCACGCGTGAAGCAATTAAAGGGGAAAGTATTGTACAACAGAACATGCGTGTCGTGCGGGAGTCTGGTTCATGGACAAATGGTGATGATAACGAGGACACGGGTCATACGAAGGCCTGTCTCCTCAGCAAGGGTGAGCTCATGCGTCTGGATAATCACATTCTTCAGGGAGAAAAAAAAAATCCTTATGCCAAGTTCCAACCAGAGCTAGACTTCTCTGCCTGGTGAGTGAAAAGAGGAACCTATCCAAGCCACTTTGACAGAAGACAGAAAGTAATTTAAAGGCAGATGGTAATTAGGGCAACGTGTAAATAGAAATTATGAGCATAATTTCCTCTTAAGACACAGCCTCTGAGTATTATATGGGAATGCTCCTGGTTTTTGTGGGGGCTTTTATTTTTTATTTTAATTTTTTTTTTGGATGACTGTGTTTCTGTAGTGATTCTTTCATTAACTAGCTCCCTAAAGAGCTGTTAAGACTCCATGCTGCAGTGGTTCTCACAGTTACGAGCCGTCCTCTGATCTCTGTTAATCAGTCAAGTCGTCAAACGACTACTGAATCAATTCCTCCTTCTGAAATATTTGACACTATCACTCCCCCTAACTATGAAAAATGCGCCAGGAGGAGGGGAGCAGGCAACGAAGGGAGCGAGCGGAAATTGAATTATGTTGTACCATCCAGGAACGCAGCCTTTTTGTTGAAGAAAATTAATATCTATTCTCCCAAAATGCAATTATGAAGTGGCCAGACACCAGACAGCTGGAAGAACTAAGGAAGAAATAAAATGTTCCTTCCCCCATAAGGAGAAAATAAAGGACTAATTCAACTAGTGATAAGGAAGCGACCTGGTTACTGATGGGAGGAAATGGATTTGGTGGGGAAAGACACCTGGCCTCGGTGTAGACGACAGCTTAAACACTGCCTGTCCGAGCACACAAACACGCCCCTCGAAATGAGTGCTGCCCTCATCTCCCGGCAGAAGCGTTTATTGGACTTGACCTTGCCACCATTCCCCCTTACAGACCTCTCGTTTGGTCTCCTGGGGAGGTGCCTGCGCGGTGATCCAGGGCGCCTCTCTGCTAACCGTGCGTCTCCTCTCAGAAGCCGCAGGGTAACAGGAAAGCCACTACCCGGTCCTCACCCCAGCCTCTTTGTTATTAAGCAGGGATGTTTTATGGCACTGTTAGAAGGTTTAAACGTGGAGATCATCTATAAAAAGGGCTTTGGACTGGCTTCAGGGACCATGAAATCCAATGCACTGCTACTAAAATATCATTAATAAATAGATAGTAGGTTCAAAGGAACTTAAGAAAATTGTGATTTTTTTTAGGTTAAATAGCTATTTTTAGTAAAAGAGTATTTGTGTCATGTCACTGTAGGGGACACAAATAAAATAACTGTAAGATAAATATTGCTTATCTGAGCTCTGCTTGTGTGGCTAGAATATGTTTTAAATTCACTATCTGAGGGGTGACGTGCAACATGCATGAAACAAGGCAGCTTCCACACCTAAGGCATTTCATTTAAATTTAAAATTAGGTAATGTTAAAATATCCAGAACATGGAGACTATCAGCATTTTAATTCATCCTCAGTACATTACCCAAAGTTACCGACTTTGGGAGTCAAACCAGTGACCTTCATATACTGGGAGGCTGTAGCCTCTGGAATTTTCTACCAACTAAGCGGCTTATGTCTCCAACACTGCAATCACTAAGCACTCTCTGAGGTGCCCACGGTGACAGTGACGAGCATAAAGGAGGCACAAGACAGAAATGACACTTGTTCAGAGAATAGGGCCTCAGGTTCAAAGGAGAGGGTATGACTGTCCTGGCCTGCTGTGGACATTTGTAATACGAAGCCCCAGCTTTCAAGAACATCTGTGGATTTCAAGTGGAGACTACTCTGATGACACTTGACTCATGCCATGGGTGAGCATAAAGGCGGCTTTAATCAACAGGAGAACTTCTAACTCTTGCGCCCATCTCGGCATCTGTGTGGCCTGCCCCTCTCCATGCGCACAGCCATCTGTGAAGCTGACTGAACTCCACACAGAGACTGCCCCAAGCACGCTTGCTTCCCTCTGCCAGGTCAAGCCAACCAACCACATGAGATGGGTGTGATGCACGCAGTGGGCGGATGTGACATGGAGCAGGCAGGCAGTATTTAGGATGATTTCTGTGCCTCTGAGAAGACCCCGTGCCCAAAATAATACCTCCTGCATCTGCTGGCTGATGACTGAAATTCCACAACTAGAGAGTCATTCCTCTGGTTTAAGATGTCTTCACCCCTGTAAGAAATATAAACACCACAAGAAGGGAAAATGCTTTCAGCCTGATCAGCCCTTATGTTAATGTGCACGAGCCTGTTGGTATTCTTCCCGACCACCAAGAGGAAGGGACACAAGAGGGTCCAAACAGGAGCCACAGTGGAAGGGACAGTGGTAGAGTGTGGCTGTGCAAAAAATAAAAGAAAAAAGAAACTCTTATTTTGTAACATGGCTTAGACATTTAAGAACCAAGTCCTAGGAATAACGATCAAAGTTGATCCAGCAGCTGGCAGGGCCCGTGAAGAGGATCACATGGTAATCTGGAGAGGGGCGGAGGAGGCTGCTCCTCTTTATACCTGCCTCAGTCTCCAACACCTTTAAGCTTGAAGATTCCTGAAAGCACTCCAAAATGCAGACCATCTGGACAAAATTCTTTGAGGTTCTGCCTGCACAGTCAGCCCATGGCTCCCAGCACTAGGAAGGTTCAGGTGCTCACAGGACCCCTGACACATTACCTGCTAACCAAAGCACACTGGCCATCTTTACACTCCCTGGGTCATGCCTCTGCCCCATCAGATGAGGCCATGTGAGCTCAAATAACAACCACCCCCTCTTTCTCAAAGGAGGGTAAAGGAACCTCAAAAAGAGAGGCAAAGCTTCTTCAATGTCTTCCCTGCAGTCCTTCTCTTTCCTTGAATGTAAACTCTGCAGTCTCCCCTGAACATCGAGTCTTCCTAAAGGTAACCCCCCCACGCCTTCTCCGTAGAGAGAGTCATGACCCCCCCACGTGTCATTTCAGGCCTAGGGAGCGAAAATGTCACCTGCTTAAAGCAAATGTCATTGTAAAAGAAAATCTGGACTTCCCACCCTCCACATCTCCATAAGTGTCTGATCTTTCACCTTTCCACCAACACTCACTGCTTTGACACATGAAGACAGAGCTTGACAGAGAGCCCACTGCTCCACTAATTACAGGTGGCAATCGTGCAGGGATGCGCAAGCCCGCTGAGGACCTTTCTCTTCATCTCTCACCATGAAAGCTCAGCCCTCCTCATGCCTGTGCTATTCGGGCAATATGAAGACCACACCATTTGCTTCAGAAGCAAAGATGTCTTTCCCTGACATGCTGAAAGTCAGGTCAGCTTCCCTGGGGATGGCTGACTTCTGTTTTAGAGAATTCCGATTCCTGGCATGGCAATATATACATTAAACTCAGTGAGCATCGTGTGTTACGAGCTATGTTCCTTTGTTGCTAGCAGATGGTAAGATCGTTATCATCTGTAAAGTTGTTCCTTATTTCCATAAAAATTACAGAAATCAAACGCCTCAAATGTATGTCACCAAATGTATTTATTTATTTTGCATGAAAGTGGAGGCAGACAACTGCTACTAAATTAGAATATTATTATTTATTGCAAATGAGAAACATTCCCAGAAAAATGAACCTTTTAACCAACTTTTATAAGACTTGTTTATTTTTTAAATTAAAAAAAGAAGAAAAAGAAAAAAAAAAAACCAGTAAGTGAAAAACGTAGTAAATACATTTCTGGTCATTTCCCATTCACTTTTAATCAATAAATGGAGGTACCTTGTAGGGATCAAGAAAAAGCCAACTATGGTGGTTCATTAGGAATAAAGGTCAACATGAAATTACCATCATTTCCAAAGTTAAGCTATTCTTGATCATATGGGAGCAGGATGAAGCTCAATAGTAATAAAATCTATGAGCCTGATGGCTTCTCCCCTCCACTAAACCCAAAAACATTTCACCTATATGTCCCTTAATTATCCTTATATGTCCCTTGGAGAAATAAGAGTATGGTGAATAATATTACTAGTTAACTTTTCTAAAGATCATAGAATTCAGGATAAGAGTTTGATTACCAAGGGACTGGCAGGGGGGGGGGGGGGTCATGGCCGACCATGGTTTGAGTCCCAGACCTGGTGGCTTGCTTTCTCACTTTCTCTCTCTCTCTCTCTCTCTCTCTCTCTCTGTCTCTCTCTCTGCCTTCCTCTTACAGAAAAAAGAAAGAAAGGGGAAAAAAAGAAAAAAGAAAGACTATAAAAAAGTTTGATAACCAAAACCATGTTGCCTAGAAGACACGGTACAGAAAGATGTGTGATGTCCAATGTACTTTACCTTGTCTACACACAAGCCAAGAGATGCCCACGCTTCCTACATCCTGACAGACAAGCCCAATGTGAACAGTGAATATGCATCCCATGGAGGTGAAGCGGGAGTAATGCCACTAAGTGGAAGTTATTTCCCATGCAGAAGGAACAAAGAGGAGAATTTTGAAATAAGGTCGTAGTTGTTATACTTTTTTTACAGTCACCCTGCCCCCCAACAATAAAAGAGAAAAATAAGTCTCTTTTGAAAGCCCTCCTACACAAAACATATCTACAATTACAGATGCTTTTGTAGAACAGAGGACAGATGAATGAATAAAGAAATGACAGATTCCAAAGTGAGCCAGCTAGGGTTGATGGCATTGCCATTTTCATCAAGTGCTCCCCATTCATCAGCCTGCTCCAATCTCTCCCTAGGCTGCCCTCATGGAGGAAGAAGTGCTGGAGCTCATACACTCTGTCCCTTCAGCTGAGCCCCAGCCTGACCCAGTTGGCCAAGAGATTCTGCCCCTCCCTCCCACGCTCACCTCTCTGCAGCCTGCTGAAATCTGAACACTGGCTCCAAAGGACTGCATTTCCCAAGGAGCAGACTTTCAGCCAATAGTATATAAAGCCAATCACATCCCTTGACTAGATGCAGCAAAGTGTTCCATTCTGGGGCTGGCAGGTGGCGTTATGGTTAGGAGCACTGGATTCCCATATGGCTGACTATGGTTTGAGTCCTAGACCTGGTAGCTTGCTTTCTTACTTCCCCCAACCCCTGTCCCTGTCTAGTCACATTAAAATAAATAAAGTTAAATAAAATAAATCTTTCTGTTTTAAAAAAGAATTATTTTATTTAATCTTATTTATTTTAATTTGCAGAGAGTGACAGAATGAGCAAGTGAGCAAGAAAGAGAGAGAAAAAAAGTGAGAAAGCAAGCCACCAGGTCCAGGACTCAAACTGTGTTCGGTCATGCGGGAGTCCAATACCCTTAACCACCACGCCACCTGCCAGCCCCATATAATAAAGTAATTCTTAACACACATACACAAAAGTATTCTATTCTGGGTTCAGCCAGGGATGTAGCAGTATAACCATACTCTGAAATGCTGGACTCACATGGCAAGGTCCTGGGTTCATATCCCAGGGTCTTCATATACAAATGGGACCTGCATGTGTGTGCCAATGACCATGACTGGCAGAGGCTAGGGATGGATCACAGTGCGAAGACTGGGCGGACGGGAGGCCAGTGCTCTTTCTTTCCCTCTATCGTGGAGAAATAAATCATTAAACTTTTTATTTATGAGTTTCATTCTTAGAAAAAATAAATCTGACCTACGGGTGTGCTTCTAGGTTTGGGTGTCTAAGAAATAAGTGAATTTGAGGGGAAGGACATGAACAACTTGCTCCTTTCTTTTGAGGAAAGTTACGCTATTTATGCTTTAAAATATTGTCCTCTCAAATAGCAGAAAAACAATTCTAATCAGTGCAAAAGCATTTCCTGAATGCCACTGTGTAAGAGGCCTAAACATGAAATTACCATCATTTCCAAAATTAGCCTATTCTTGATCATATGGGAACAGCATGAAACTAAACAAAAGTAAGACCTATGAGCCTGGGGAGACCATCAGGGCTGCAGTTGACCTCTCCTGCAGCTGAAAAATTGACGGTCCAGGGAGAAGGAAAGGGGGTCCTCTGATAGGCAGCAGGGGCGTCATGTGACAGGGAACTGGCAGAAGGAGCCCAGGGAAGCAGGATGGCTTCCTCTCAACTTTGAGCTGGGTCTTGAGTAAGGGGGGGCAGAGGGGAAGGAAAGAAAAAAGGAGAAATTAAAGGTTCAAAATACATAGATTATTACTAAGTAGCCCTCAGAGAGTATTTGGGGGAGGTGACCTTTGGCAAAAGGTCAAACCACTGTACTTTAACAAGATGGAATTCTACCTGTGCAGTTTCATTTCTTTGGTTCGCCCACTGCTAACCTGCCATTTCTCTCTCACTCTGAACAGATTCGTCTGATCCTTTCCTGAAAGCAGATTTGATTTGGATTAGATTCAAGGTAGATGCTAAGGGTAATACAGGAAATGCCCTCTCTGTCTTTGCAGTTTGCATCAGGCTGGCCCTGAGCAGCCTGGTCACAGAGACCCTCTTCTCAGACACTCCACATCTTGGGAAAGCAGCTATTAAGAACATGCACCCTGGGTAAGACTCAGGAGCCATGAGGGCCATCAGGAAAAGAGGCATGAGAGGCATAGGCAGGTGGCGTGGTGGTTAAAGGTGCTGGACTCCCACATGGCCAACCAGAGTTTGAGTCCTGGACCTGGTAGCTTGCTTTCTCACGTTCCCTCTCTCTTGCTCTGTCTCTCTCTCTCTAATCTAACTGAAAAATAATAATAGTAAATAAAGTTATATTAAAAAAAATTTTAAAAAAGAAAAGAGGCATGAGGTAGAGAATGGAAAAATATTCCTTAGAAACTCTCCTGCTGGGAGCAGCAACATTGGCAATTGTATACAATTAAGGAAATTTAATCAAACACTCCAAAATTAAAACAATTGTTTTAAATTTAATGAGTCTAATTAACATCTCTTGTTATTTATAAAGCAAATGATAAAGAAACATCAGTACTTTTTCTTAAATTAGGGAAGAGAAAGGCTGCTGAAGTAGGTGGTATCTGCGGATTCCTTCCCTTGTCTACAGACAGCGCTGGCGGAGGGGATGGTAGAAAACTGGTCGAGTGGCCAGGTGATGGCAGCAATTCGGACGGAGGAGTGCAGCTGGAGTGAGGCGGAGCTTGGTAAAGAGCCAAGAATTCTTCCTTCTCCCGGACCAATGGCTGTCTTTTATTATCATCTTTAAAATATCATATTATGGCCTTGGAACCTGTCCAGCTCGTTACTGTAGATGGGAAACTTTTAGTTCTTACTCATCAGCTTGTTGAACTGCTCTCTTTTCAGAGAATAGATACCATCCCAGAATTTTCTTATATCCATATTTTTTAAAAGATTTATTTATTTAATGCCATTTGTTGTTGTTATTATTATTGTTTTAACTTGACCAGACAGACCGAGAGAGGGAGAAAGGGAAAGTGAGCCACCATGTCTGGAACTTGAACCGCAGTCGGCCATATGAGAATCCAGAGCCTTTAACCACCATGCCAACTGCCGGCCCCTATATTCTTATTTTTAACTGTTGTGGCTTGCTGTATCAAAGTGGCCGAATTTTAAACAAGTTCAAAATCATTGCCCTTAAGGATCAACTCATCTTTCTGGGCTTTGGATACTGAACAAGCAACTCTTGGTCTCATTCGAACCCTCTTTTTTTTTTTTTTTCCGAACCCTCTTAATGTACTTTTCCCCCCAGAAATTTTGTATTTCAACTTTAAAAGACCCATTCTTTTGAGTAACATCGATGGGGAAATGAGCACACACAGACCTCATCTTATAATGGAAGCCGAGTGTAACACCCTTGATCCTGTTCTGTACATGAGTACAGAAAGAAAGGAACTGGCTACATTTGGCACTGTTTCCCCACCATTTGTCAACTGCAGTCTCTTTTTCTTTCTAAGGAGACTGAGCTCTACATTGGCATGACTGAAGTCCCTCCGTAGGGTCCTTCTGGGGTCCTTCACAATAACTGTGCATCCCTCAGAGTGATATCAACATGCTCTGGAATATTGACAGTTTGATCACTGAGAATGGTCTTCATCCTAGTAGGAAATGCAGCAGAAAGTGCCAAGAACTCTTTCAAGACTTTAATTATGTGATTGTGGTGTTGGTGGTGTGGTGGGGATGGCAGGGACAGTGATGGTGTGAGAGCAATGGTGGTGGTGATGGTAACAGGGTTGTAGTGATGATGGTAGCGGTGGTGGTTGTGATGGTGGTGGTGGTGGATTAGTGGTGGTGGTTGTGATGGTGATGGTGGTGGTGGTTGTGATGGTGGTGATGGTTGTGATGGTGGTGATGGGTGTGATGGCAGTGGTGGTTGTGGTGGTGGTGATGGTTGTGATGGCAGTGGTGGTTGTGATGGTGGTGTTGGTTGTGATGGCGGTGGTGGTGGTTGTGATGGCGATGTTAGGGGTTGTGATGGTGATGATGGTGGGGGTTGTGATGGCAATGATGGTGGTGGTGGTGGTGGTGGTTGTGATGGTGGTGCTGGATGTGATGGTGGTGGTGGTTGTGATGGTTGTGATAGCAATGGTGGTTGTGATGGCGGTGGTGGTGGTTGTAATGGCGATGGCAATGGTGGTTGTGATGGCGGTGGTGGTGGTTGTAATGGCGATGGTGGTAGTGGTTGTGATGGTGGTGATGGTTGTGATGGCGATGGGGGTGGTGGTTGTGATGCTGGTGGTGGTGGTGGTGGTTATGTTTAAAGACCTACTGAAGAATGAGACCTGCCAATATATGCATAAAATTAAATCCTAAAAACATTACTGTGCTCCTCTTCACTTACACTGGATTTTTGAATAAGGTAATTCAGTTCCCATGCCTATTTGCTCTATTTCCCCCCAATGGCATCACACCACTGCTTCCCTGTGGATTATTTCCACCATGGATTCTTCAGAAAGGTCAGTCCGACCTTTTACTTGTTTGTCTCTGACCACAAAGGTTATCTCGATCTTAATTCAATCTTGAAAATGTCTTCTTTAGCATTTACAGATCTGTGCCCTCCAACTAGCAACCTGTTCGATCAGAATAGGAATGAGATGGAGGGTGATGGTAGGTACCCTAATCTCTTCTCCTAAAACTTCTTTTGACATAACAGGGAGTCACAGTAACAGACACCCAGAAAGAAATTTAGCCACCTAAATTCACCCCACAGAAATATCCCAAATAATGTCTTGGATGTCTACCCATCTGGCCCATGCTAAACTTTGCTAGTAACAACTACTCTACATGATCTTTCCATAGATTACTTCATTTAATAATCTTTAAGATATTATCCTCATTTGCCAGTGAAGAAATAAGAAGCTCCAAGTTAACTAATTTATCCAAGTCCCAGTGAAGAGACTACATCACTTAGATTTGAAGCCAGGCAGTCTGGCACCAGAGACTGAATTCTTAGACTCTGCCTTGCTGTGACCCAGGGATCTGCTCCTTGACAAGCTGTGAAAAATGGTAGCCCATCCTTTGTTAATAAATGCTAGGCAGAAAGGTGTTAATTTTGAGATCATGACTATTTCAGTTCATTCTTCTAAGATCTGCAAAAGTCTTTCTGGTTGATAAACGTTAACTTGAAGAATCCTTCTAGGACATAAAATACAACCATTATAGCCAATTCAAACAAGACGGCATTAGCAATTAATACATACTACGGTTCTTGAATTTTTTTCAGGACCATCAGGTAAATTGATTCTCCCATCTTAGCAGTTTTTAAGGAATTAAGTACACAGAATTCTACACTTCGGAATTGCAGAATGTCATAGAAGTGCATTTGGTAATAGAACTAGCACACACAAGTTGCTGCTACAACCCAATATCAGATGCTTATCAGCTTTCTACTGATCATTTACTGAATCCCAGCTTCATTTCTAACACAGTGAAAATGATGACTGTTTCAAATCGGCCTTGTAAATATATTCCAGTGGGTTTTTAGAGTGATGACAGATAAATGACAGCTTTGCATTTCCAAGGGTTAAATGCTTTTCCTGGGGGATCCTACATCTTGGTGCTATGAGAACAAGTGTCAGGCTCTAATGGAATTGTCCCATGATAAATAAACCGCCGGGCTGTGTGACAAGCAGCTTTCAAAGAGGCTTTCCATATAGTATAAACAGCAGAAGTTAATTTGAGTTTCTTAACAGGACCTTTTTCTTTTACAATATAAAAGTGCCTTGGGATGAAGCAATTATTCTGATTTACCATCTTCTCCTTGGTAGAATATAAAGATGCAGCAGAGCCTCACAAAGGCAGTAACTTAACCAAATGAGACTCACTTGCAAAGTCCCTACTATGCTATTTCGAAGCCCTCGCTTCCCGGCAACAGCACAGCCGTCATCAATCACAGGTGTCCGCAATGAGCAGGATGCTCACGCCCAGGGCTTTTCGTGTTAAAGCTAATAAATTATTTTTCCACCACCAAATGCTCGGTTAAATTTCATTTTCACTTTACAGCATCAGTCTCGAAACTTCAGCTGCTAGGACTCTGAAAGCCATGCCCAGGGTCTGTCATCCTCTAAAGCATGCCTGGGTTTTAACCAGGAGCCCCTCTATGCAATCTGCTGCCGTCACTCAGGGTCACAGGTTGGCATCTTAAGTCAGAGGGCAGAAGGGTGGCCGAGGGGTCGCCTCAGCTGACATGTCATGGAGGTCAGGCTCCTGGACTCAGGAAGCCCTAATACCCTGAACATCAGCCATGAAAGAACGGCTCATGCTCTTCCCAAATTCAACCCCCCAAACTTCTTTTCCTCCCAGAACCACTAACAAGACATGCACTGACCAGCTGCAGTGGAATTTCTGAATAGGAGCGGTCATGAGCTGGAGGCACTGCTATCTACTGAGCTGGATTAAATTACCTGCGAGCTACGGAACTAGCCGCAGGTGAGAGTGACAGCAGCCAGAGCCAGCGTTACAGCAAGGTAGAATGAAAAGGCTATCCACGGCCTTGGATATCTTTCTGTCTAATCAACCTAACAGGCTGGCCAATTACAGTTGCCCATGTAGACAATGTGTGTGCGAACCACAAGAACAAACTTAGCAATTTCCCTGAGAGGGAAAATGATCCTGTTTTGAGGATGAGAAAGACCCATTTTAGGACAGCACCGATTACCAGTTTATCTGTAAGTCTGGGGGTTTGGGGATCAAAAGGACAAGGAAGAGAGAAACAAGACAATAAAAATCCTCCATACCCAAAAGAGAACACAGAACATTCCTTGAGATGAGGAACTTCTGAAGTCACCAAGAGAGGGGATCAGGCGATGGGGGTAAGAAGGGCACTGCCAGGGGCAGGGGCTCCCTCACTTCCTACTCACCTGCCACCTCAGCTTCCCACCTTCTCTCTGCCTCTCGGGGAAAATCTTTCTCTCCCAGGCTGGAGCTCCCACCCAGGCTCTGAAGCCCACCCATCATGGAGGCCACTTGCTCCCATCTGTGCCATGTTTCGGTCTCACTGATTTTTCTCATCAGTGAATGACCTAGCTCAAGGTCCCCATCGTTAATAGAGAAAACATGTTCTCCCTGATGCTCTGATTGCTGCTGCTCCTGTCAGCCACAGCTCTCTGCAGTTATCTACACTCGCTGCCTCTCTCCAACCCCTAGTGTCCCTACCCATGTGACCTGGTCCTGCTGTCTCAGCCCAATATCAGCTCTCAACCCTCAGCTCTCTACCCTATGGCTCTCTGCTGTGCCTTGAGCATGTCTGCTCTGACCTGCCCACCTCCTGCTCCTGAAGGTCTTAGTAAGGACGCTTCCTCGCAGGGACCTTCCCAGTACTCCACTAGACCCCAGGGCCTCCGTCTGCCCACTTAGAGCCCTACACTCTCCATCTCTATAAAAACCTCTTCAGCTAAGTCTGAATCTTCCATTGAAATGGTAGTCCTGTAAGAGGAAGGTCTGTGTCTACTTATTATTAAACTGCACCCTCAGACTCTATAAGAATGCATGGCACTGAGAAGAGTAGGCACTGAAAAAGGCCATTTAAAAATACATACTAAACAAGTATTTCATTTTTTCCCCCGCAAAATTTAGCCCATACACGTATCACAATTTGAACGAATATAACTTAAACCCATTCAGATCCTGGCTCCTAAGATGTTCTTTATGCTTATAGAATTTAATAATAATGAGAATCACAATAAAAGTAGTATTTAGCAGCTGCCTGGTGGTGCTGGAGCGCTTGTAAAGGAAGTTTATGCTCATTCTCTTTATTTATCCCTCTCGACACACCTGCCACGTAGCCCTTATTTATTCAAAATGTAAAATTTTAATAAATGAGCATGTAAATAGAAAAATAAGATCCATGTGCCATAAACATTATTATGCTCCTTTTACAAAGGCTCATCACCAATTAAAAAAAAAAAATGGGGCTTAAAAAAAGTAAATCATTTGCCAAAGTCCTATAGTAACTGCTGCAATCCTGGTTCCAAGAAAACTGTGGGCCAGCCTATGGCCTGGCAGTTAGGGGGCTGCAACCCACAGAGCTGACAAGGCTGGAGCCCCTGACCTGGGGCCTGGGGACACAGCAGGCATGTGTGCAGCCTGCCCAAAATCCCGAGAGGGAGAAACGCAGGGATTGAGGCACGACCGACCCTCCTGGGAGGTGCTTTCTCCCTTTACTTGTTTCTCTCTGTCTCCCCCTCCAGTGAGCATGTGTATGCTCTGGCTTTTTTTTTTTTAATGTTTTTAAATATACACTTAAGTTCAAACAGTATTTCTTTAGTACTTAACTATACACAAGGGGTCAGCCACACATGAGGAAACGGCCACAACCCTCACTGCCACGCGGGTACAGTGAGAGGTACTTCTCTAACTCTGTATCTCTGCTCGCAGTTAAGTTTGACTCAGAGGAAGACATTAAGAATTATGAATTATTTGAACTCTACAGTTCTGTAATTCACTGTGCCAGTGACATTAAATATGATGAATTCTAAATACCCACTGTTGGAAAACCAAGGGGTCTTCCTGTGACTGATGTATCATTCACGAGTTCCTGATTTCAATCAGACATGTAATCTATCATAAAAACATTTTATCTGATCCTTAGAACATTAGGGATATTATATATTATGTGGCTGCACACACATGACGGTAATTATCACAATCCTTTAAGAAAAGTTGCAGAGAGAGTGTTAAGTCTAGCATGTTTGCTTCATGTTACCTTCAAAAATGTCTGCACTCCCTCCTCCTTTTCCTCTCCTCCCCACCCCTTATTCTTTCTGCCAGTTTGATGTTTCCCAAACACACCCACAGACAACAGAGTAAACCCCAGGTCGCAGCTCTAGGACATTAAGATTGTTCGCGCAGGAGGTTCATGAGAAGTGTGGTCCCAGAACGAGAACAAGGCCACTCTCTGAAAGCATGCACAGAGGAAGGGGCTGGTGGAGGGAACCCCAAGACATGCTCAGCCTCACCTGGCTCTTGCTTTGCTCCATTTCTTACTCCGCTTTCTGCCTCAGTCCTGAAGCCACCCCGCCAAACCAGCTGGATCTTTTAACAGAATGTCACCTGGGTTGGGAATATGTTTGTCTCGAACTCTAGGAACCAATCTACCTTAACAAGTGCTAACGGGGGGAGGTGGCAACCAGCTTGTTATACAGCATGGACAAGGAGAGATGGGAAATAAGAGGGCATCAGTCTTAAAGAAACGGTCTATGGGCCAGCAGGTGGCATGGTGGTTAAGGCACTAGACTCCCATGTGGCCCACCACGATTTGTGTCCTAGACCCAGCGACTTGAAACTCATGCCAGATGCGTGTGCACACTTGCCCAAGATCCCGTAAGGAGAATGGAGAAGGGACTGCAATGCGGCCATTCCCCCTAGGTGTTGATTTCTCACTTACCCTCTCACTCCCTCTCTCTGCCTCTCTCCTGCAAGCACACATGCCCCATGGCAAAAAATTTTAAAAAAAGAAATAGGCTAGTTAGCCAGACTTCTACAAAGATAAATGTATTAATATCAAGAAGGCTCTTCTTCCTCAAAATGCTGTACATAGAACAATAGACTCAGGTAATCTGTGCCACGGAGTGGCACATGATACCAGGAGAGGTGGAGGAAGAGACATCTCCTTTCATTTCTTGCCTTTGATCTCTGCCAGCTCAAAATCGATCAGCCTTTTACTGACTTAGCAGGAGAATTCCCTTCTGGCAGTTTCCATATTGGTTTTCCTGCTTTCTGGGCCTAGGCCTGCCTTCTGTGGGACTTCAGAGTCCATGCTTCTCATGATTGGCTGAGACAATGCCTGCCTCACAACAGGCAATCAATTACCATTTGTTGACTGGATGAATGAATGAATCCCCAGCCTTCTTTTCCACCGGCCTCCTGCTTTCATTGAGTCAGTAAGGACAAACAATGCTGAGAGGAGACCTGTCTGGTCTTCACAGGATAGTAAAGCACATGCCATGATAAAGGCCTTTCAGGTACAGTTGACGGCAGTAGCCTCAAGAAGTTGACAAAGCTGTTTTACCAAACAGTATTTTTTATGACTGCTGCAAAGAAACATGGGCCCAAATGAGGACACCCAGCTGAGGTCCAGACACAGACCAGCCTGCAGTCACTCTGAGTCTTCAACCTTCATCTCAAGCAGGGATGATAAAATCGATCCACACATTCGTGATGGTTCTAAGAAGCAAATGAGGTAACTGACATTGAATGTTTAAAGTACTGAAGTGCCCTGCTAAGGTGAAATATCATTAACACTTGGATGAAAAGTGACTAAAATTCCTGCATTGCACACACACACACACACACACAAATAACACTCATGATTCATTTTAGATAGGTAACCTGAGCAGGCCATCATTAAATCCTGACTTTGGCCCCGTGACCACATCATTACAAATATGCCATTCACAGTTAGGCTATTACTACAGCATTACTTATAATTGCAAAACAAAAAGGAATTTAAAACCAATTACATGTCCATTCCTAGGAGACCAGTTAACAAATTATAATACTTCATACACAAGAAGACTATAGAGCCGAACAGAAATGTGGAAATATATCCAAGACATACACATGAAGTGAACAGAGTAATTGGAGGCCCTCTTCTACATAAAATAGCATGTGTGTATTTAAAAATGCAATTTAGGGGACCAGCAGTTAGCATAATGGCTATGTTCCTGAACTCCCATGTAGCCAACCGCGGTTCGAGTCCCGGACCCGGTAGCTTAAAACTCACACCGGGCGCATGTGCGTGCGTGGCCAAGATCACAAGAGGAGAATGGAGGAGAAGGAATTGTGGCATGGTCATCCCCCCAGGGGGGTGATTTCTGACTTTCTATCTGTCTGTCTCTCTCTGTCTGGCTGGCAAATGCACGCACCCTATAGCAAAAAAAAAAAAAAAAAAAAAAAAGAAATTTAAAGAAC
>NW_006204133.1:4088544-4111929 GCF_000334495.1 Tupaia belangeri chinensis
ATTGCAGCGTGACCATCCCCCCTGGGGGGTGATTACTTGCTTTCTATCTCTATGTCTCTGTCTGTCTGGTGAGCTCACACCCCCTACAGCAAAAACCTCAAAAAAAAAAAATGCAATTTAAAAGAATTTTTTCTGAGGTGAATGATGGAATGGTGGGGGAGGGGAGAAATTTATATTTTTCCTTTGCTTAGAGGTTTTATAATCATATACTACTTTTTTAATACAAAGCATTATATTTTCAAAATATTGACAGTATAAGTCTTTTAAAAATAATATTTAATTTTATCTATTATTATTATTATTTTTTACTTTGACCAGAGAGAGAAAGGGAAGAGAGAAAGCAAGCTGCCAGGTCTGGGATTCCAACCACTATTGGTCATATGGGAATCAAATACCTTAACCACAATGCCACCTGCTGGCCCTGACAGTGTACGTTTTAATTTGTTCTTCCCCTTTTGAATGACCAACATTCAAATGTAAAATTAGGGTGATGACTATTAAATACATTACAGGATTAAGTGGTACACTATACAGGGATCCTGTCTCTCCCTGCCAGGCCAGGTCAGGCCACAAGGTGAACTGAACCACTCTCTAAACAAACCTAACCTACAGACTTACTTCCCAACCAAACTCCATGAGATGAAAGACATGCTGAATCTCTCAATCATTTCCCTATTTAAGCATCCAAAATTAAAAGAGAGAAAGAGACAGAGAATCACTGTATTCATCCTGATAGCATCAAATTGCTTCAACTCCAGCATAATCGGGGTCTCAGACAAACCATCCACATTATATCCAAGGATAACTCAGAAGATAGCGGGTCTTTTGGTATCAGGCCTGGAGGCTTTTTTTTTAATGAACTCAACTTGTCATTGTCTTTCAAGAGATAACAAGACCTTAGGGTTATTATTATTATTATTTGGAGAGGTTTTTTTCGCTACAGGGCACGTGCGCTTGCCAGACAGACAGAGAGAGACAAAGAGACAGAAAGCGAGAAATCACCCCCCAGGGGGGATGGTCACGCCGCAATCCCTTCTCCTCCATTCTCCTCTCGGGATCTTGGGCACACACGCACATGTGCCCGGTGTGAGTTTAAGCCACCGGCTCCGGGACGCGAACTGCGGTCGACTACGTGGAAGTCCAACGACATAGCCATTACGCTAACTGCTGGTCCCCAGGACCTTAGAATTATGAACTTACTGGGTCATCAAGAAAGTCATGATGGGGACCAGCAGATAGTATAATGGTTACGTCTTGCCATGACTACGTCAGTCACAGAAAGACAAATACCGTTCGATTCCCTTCACGTGCAGTTCTCTAGAGTACTCAAATGTATTGAGATAGAAAATGGAAAGGTGATTACCAAAGGCGGGGGAAGTGGGAAACGAGCGTTTGCTGTGTAATGGGTGTAGTTTCAGTTTACAAGATGAAGAGTTCCAGAAATTGGTGGCACAAAAATGGAAGGTCCTTCACATTACTGAACGGTACACTTAAAAGTGGTTAAGATAGCAAATTTCATGCTGTGTATATTTCATCTCAACTGAAAAAAAATAATGTAGCAGGTTCGAGTTTAAAAAAATACTGTTTTGAGGTCATCTGGTCATAGAGGTTAAAGCACTGGACGGCTGACCACGGTTCAAGTTCTAGACCCAATGGCTTGAAAATCATGCAGAGTACATATGCACTCATGTATGCGCATATGCGTGCATGTGTGTCCAAAATCCTGAGAGGAGATGGAGAAAAGATCGCGATCCTGAGAGGTGTTTTTTTCATTTTCCCCCTGTCCCTCTCCCTCTCTCTGTCTCTCTTCAGCGAGCACTCGTGCCCTATGGCAAAAACCAAAAACAATTTTAAATAAATAAAAGTACAAATTTATTTTTAAAATATTGTTTCACAGTTATAAATATTACACATACCTTAATAAGACTCAGCATAAAATATCACATATGCAATTTTCCTCACCAGTTATCAATAGTTAAAAAAAAATCACAGAATTTCACCCCAATTTTGCAACATCATTTGTCCTTAGGGAAGACAAAATTAAATGACAGTGAAATACCACTACATACCTATTAGAACGGCTAAAATCCAAAATGTTGCTAATGCCAACTGTTAGGGAAGATGGGGCACTAGCTGGAATAAAAAATGGCAGCTCTGATTAGGAAGACAACTGGGCAGCTTCTTAGAAACATTGCTTTACCATATAACCCAGCAATTCTAGGTATTTACCCAGTTGATTTGAAAACTTATGCCTACACAAAAATCTACATGCAAATGTGTATAGAGCCGTTATTCATAATCACCAAAAACTGAAAGTAATCAAGATGTTCTCCATGGGACCAGCAGTTAGCGTAACGTCTATGTCGCTGGACTCCCATGTAGCCGACCACGGTTCTAGTCCCAGACCCAGTGGCTTAAACTCACGTGCAGAGCATGTGTGCATGTGTGCCCAAGATACCAAGAGGAGAATGGAGGAGAAGGGATTGCGGCTTGGCCAGCCTCCCTGGGGGGCTGATTTCTCACTTTCTGTTTCTCTCTTTCTGGCAAGTGCATGTGCCTTATAGCTAAAACCTCTCCCAAAAAAAAAAGTTCTCCAATAAATAAATGGATGATCCATCAACAAAACATCAACAAAAGAGAATTATTCAACAATGAAAAGAAGTGGGTTGCCAAGCCACACACATACACAAAAAATAAATAAATAAATAAATAAATCTTGAGCCAGCAGGTGGCACAGTGGTTAGGGGGCTGGATCCCACATACTTACCCTGTGGTTCAAACCCTAGACCAGACAGCTTAAAAAGCATGCCAGGGAGACCAGCAGTTAGTGTAATGGCTATGTTGTTGGATTCCCATGTAGTCGACTGCAGTTCGAGTCCTGGACCCAGTGGCTTAAACTCACACGGGGCGCGTGTGCATGCGTGCCCAAGATCCCGAGAGGAGAATGGAGGAGAAGGGATTGCGGCGTGGCCAGCCCCCCTAAGGGGTGATTTCTCGCTTTCTATCTCTCTGTCTCTCTCTTTCTGGCGAGTGCACATGCCCTATAGCAAAAACCTCTCAAAATTGAAAAAAAAAAAAAAAAAAAACCATGCCAGACACCTGTATGTGCATGCCCAAAATCTCAAGAAGAGAATGGAGAAGGGACTGCAGCATGGCCATCCTCCCCACCCCCAGGGAGTGACAGCTCACTTTCCCTCTCACTCTGTCTTTCTCCAGCAGGCACATGCACCCTATGACAAAAATCTTAAAAAAAAAAAAAAAAAAAAAAATGGGGGAGGGGGAATAAATCTTAACTGCATATTTGTAAGTGACATAAGTCAGCCTGAAAAAACTACATACTGTGTGGTTCTAATTCTATGACATTCTGGGAAAAAAACCAAAACGATAAAGTAGTTCTCAGGTATCCTGAGATGGTGAAGACAAGGGTTGAATAGAGCTCAGGAGATGTTTCAGGACAAGTAAACTACCCTATGTGATGCTATCATGGTGAAATAAGATATTGAGCATTTGTCAAATCTGTAAAACTGTGCTTGCCACCTGGGAAGAGGCACAGCAGGAGGGTTCCCGCCCCCTTTCTGGATGGACTGACCTGGGATTAGTTTGAGTACTGATGTGAAATCGCCCTGCCTGCTCAAAACTCTTCGGAGACAACCAACCAACATGGAGCTTGAAGCAATGAGGGACACTGCCCTGGCCACAAGCTGGAATTCCTGTCTTGAAGACAAATCCTTTGATTTTATGTACCTCTTAGCTAAGACTGAAACTCCTGTCTGGAAGATTAATTACTTGATTGTGGGTCTCCCCCCGCCCCCCGACCCAGCTAAAAATTAACCTGATCAATGCCTTTCTGTGCTTTCCTATAGATAGCTCTTAGTCCTAAAGTGGTCCTCTTCCTTTGCAACAGCACTTGTAAGATGGATGACAGCTAAAGATATTCTTACATGTCTTCCCGATGTGGTCACACCAATACATTGTCCTTTTCTAATCAAAAAAAAAAAAAAAAAGGTAAAACTTTAACACAAAGAGTAAACTTTATATCTCATTTAGGAGATGAGGGTATCTCAGGAAGGAAAGCAGAATGTAACCAATGAATCTATATGTATTTCAAATGTATGAAAATCCTTACTAAAAGATGTAAAAATAAAGTGCCCTAAATAACTCTAGACATAAATGGAGACTGTAAGAAAAAAGCAAAGAGACTAACTACATAGAAGTACTATATTCAGTTGTTAAGCCTGTTTCCCAATGGGAGTACAGCCTAATCATCCCCAAACTACTGTGCCTGCCCATTGAATTAAAGAATTAAGTATGTTAATGGTAGATGATAGGACTCAGATTTCTCCAAGTTAATGTGGAGGTTATATAAGCAAGAGAAGGAAGCTAGAACCAACCCATGAGATAAATGGAGTGGTTAAAGACATCAGTATGAATCCTTGTTTTGCTTACTATACATAGCTATATGTAGAAATATTTTAGATATGTATGTATACACAGGTTAGACTACATAGATGTAGTTTCTGGCTCTGTCAGATGAGCTGTTCTAGAAGCATGGCTATCCAGGAGCAGTGAGCATACTTGGTATCCAGATCTTGGGTTCTAATACTATTCTCCAATAATTAGGAATGAGGGCTACGTAGAGAAATGACTGATTCTGGAACTAGAACACAAAACATACAAGATACCTGAAGCATCCCATAGTGCAGACAGCAAGAAAGTGCTCAAAACAGAGACCAGTAGATAGCATAATGGTTACGCTACTGGACTCCCACATAGTTGACTGTGGTTCAAGTCCTGGACCTGGCAGTTTAAAACTCATGCTGAACGTGTGCATGCCCAAAATCCTGAGAGAAGAATGGAGGAGAAGAGATTGTGGTGTGGCCACCCCACCTGGGGGCTGATTTCTTGCATTCTGTCTGTCTCTCCCGCGAGCATAAACGCCTTATAGCAAAAATCTCTCTCTCTCTTAAAAAAAAAAAAAAAAAAAGGAAAAGAAAGTGCTCAAAACACCAACAGTACTGTAAATATATCTCAAAGAGATACAGGAGCCAGCTGAAAGAGGTTACAGCTGGAGCGATCTGAGTAACAAAATGAGTTGTACTGGATTATAACCCAAAGCATAAAATAAATACCTTTCAGTCCTCGTTGATTAAAAAAGAAATAAAATGATTGAAAAACAAATAAAGGAAAATAGAAAAATCTCCCATGCAGAAAACTTCCAAAGAATCTATGTAGATATTCCACCTTAAATAAGATCAAGAATAACTCCATACCCTGAGAGCCACAGCTATCTGCAAAAACAGTAATAAATCTCACAAATATATTGAATAAGAGAATTAATACAGAGAAGAATACCTACATAATTCTAATTCTGTGAGGTACAAAACAAAAATATAAATTATAGTCTTGGGATTCAGCATAATGGCTACTTCTGAAGAGCAGGGAAAGTTAATTAAGCACATGGCGTAATGGTTACATCGCTGGACTCTCATGTAGTTAATTATGGTTTGAGACCCATACCTGGTGACTCAAAATCACTCTATGTGTGTGTGCATACTTGCCCAAGATCCCTAGAGGAGACTGGAGGAGAAGGGATTGTGGTGTGGCCATCACCCCTAGGGGATGATTTCTTGCTTTCTGTCTCTCCGTCTCTCCAGGGAGCGCCCATGCCCTACAGCAAAATTCTCTCTTAAAAAAAATAAAGAGGATGCCTAAGAGAAATTTCTGCAATTCTGGCAATGTTCTATTAAATTTGATTAATGATCTATGTTCTATCAATCTTCTCATGAAGTAAATTTGACCCCTACCTCACACTACATACAAAATCAATTTCAGTTCGGAAAATAAAACCTGAAATCAATTTAGATAGATGTGTAGAGATTGAGCTTAATTATTTTTTTTCCATATGGTAAGCCAACTGACCTTCACTGGTAGTTTAAAAAAAAAAAACATTATTTTTCCATTGCTCTGCAGTGCCAACTTTTTCCCCAAATCAACACTTCATATATACACACGAACTATACATACACATACATACGGATATATGTCTATTCTTAGACTGTCTTTTTTATTCCATTTTTCTATCTGCCTATCTTTGTATTAGCACTGTATGTCTTAATTTCTATGGACCTATCATTGTCTTGATATCCAGGAGAATAAGACCTTCAGTCTCATTTTTTTCAAAATTGACTTGTTATCCCTGACTTTTTATAATTTTCATGCATATTTTGGACTTAGCTTACCAATTTCTACAGACAATTCTACTCAGACTTCTTCAGAACCAGTACAGACAAGTATGCCACACCTTTGCACACACCATGTCCAAAGTTCCTCTCCTACCAAAGGTGGAAGCATGGAGATGGACTTCCTTCATCTGGTCCCCAAGTGAGGTCAGTGTTGCAAAGAGCCCTCACCCTCATCAACACATCATGAACATACAGTGTGAGAAAGAAATAAACCTCATTATTAAAGACAATATTCTATGGCCCTAAAACATGGGGTAGGAAGAAGGATTAGAAGAGAAATATTTAAGGGGCCAGCAGATGGCATAATGGTTATGTTGCTAAACTCTTATGTAGTCAACAGCAATTGGAGGCCCAGACCGGGTGACTTAAAACTCACACCAGGTGTGTGTGCGTGCATGCCCAAGATCCCAAGAGGAGAATGGAAGAGAAGGGATTGCGGCGTGACCATCCCCCCTGGGGGACAGGGGGTGACTTCTTGCTTTCTGTCTCTCTTTTGTGAGCCCATATACTCTGTAGCAAAAATCTCTCTAAAACAACAACAAGAGAGAGAGAGAGATTTAAGATTAGCTTGATTTATTTTAAATATCTGAGCTACAAGCTTATGTGCATACATTTACTCAGGCACACAAACACGGGATACATGAATCGTTAATTCTGTATGAAACATCTGAGTTATTTGCAATTCACTGAAATTAACTCAAACCATTTACCAGATGGTAAAGTCTGGAAATAAATTTAAAATATGCAAAACAATACTATCTGACGTTTATATGAAACACACAGTACCTAATTGTAACTTCGCATTTTAATTTTGAGAAGAGGAAACAAATAGAATTTTTATTTCTAATATTAGCTTTGAATGATAATCAACTCTGATTTGCAAAATGGTCTATGTTTCGTCAACAAATCAGTGTTTCCCACTTGCTATGGTTATTAGACAATAAAAGCCATATGGGCTAAGAATTAACGAGGATTGGTAAAAAAAAAAAAAAAGAAAGAAAAAATATGATACAAGTTTTTATAACATGATCTTCCATGAAACTTTTTAAGATCCTCTATGACAGACAGCTTGCTGCTTATATCAAATTAAGATTTACTACATAATAAACTTATGTAGTAATAATATACAACCTTATCTAAAGCCTGGTGATTCCTCAACATTTACCCGTTGCTGTGCTGCAGTACATAAATCATGCAAGGGAATTCTCACAATACATATTATATAGGGCGTAGAATTATTTTGATTTAATTCTCGATAAGAAGTGAAGCGGTAACTTGTTACTTCAGACTGGCAAATCAATAGCAAATGCTTGTTCCGAGATTGGTTATCACTGCAGTCAGGCAAGTAGCTTGAGAAACTGACATATTAGCATTGACAAAGGGATTGCTCTATTTGTTTTCCAAAGGCTTTCCTGCATGACTCCATACTTAGTTTTATGCCAAAGAAAATCAATTTCTTTATTCAACTTGTCAATCAGAAAACACATATAGAGTGTTTTCTACTGCAACACAAGCAAGTATACTGAATAACACTGTAAGATGAAACAAATATAAAATAAAAATGTGTCTAAAATATACGCATAGAAAAGATTTAACATACACATATAGACATAGAATGAACACATAAAAATACAGTACAAGAGCAAAAATAAAAGTAAATGTAGAAAATAAATATCAAATAGATTTATTCCCATCAAATACATTAATCCTTTTATTTCAAAAATTAATTCATTAGACTAGATTCTTCCACTACAATGAAAGTTCATGGAAACCTAATTCTCTACATCTTTTAATCTGTAAAGACTAAACTTCCTATGTAGATGGTAATACTAGTCCATTTATATCAGAGTATCAGTGAAGAAAATTAAAAACAAGGATTAAATTTAAGCGACACTAGCCAAGAACCAAGAAATCCATAATAGATGCCTAGTATTTGGTCCAGTGCCTATAAGAAGAACCCCCAAAAGGCATGTGCTGGACACCAGGTATTTGGTCCAGTGCCTATAAGAACCCCCAAAAGGCATGTGCTGGACACCAAAGAATAAAGCAACCTAATACATAGACTGGATGTCACCTAAGTGCCTTCATCCCATCAGGGTCATGTGGGTTCATCATCAAGCATGAAGCAGTCAGCGTTACCATCACTAATCATCTCCTGTTCGTTTTTCTATTTTAGTGGCCAAGTATTGCACAGCCCTGGGGCCTGGCTCTCAGAAGTTTGAAATAGGTTAGAAGTCAGAGCCATGTCCTAGTGTCCATCCCCCTGAGATCACTATGTCCCTCTGTCCCTGTATCCTCCAGACCACCAACAAGGCAGTGCACTGCTGGATGCCACATAAAAGCAGACCCCTGAGTCCCACCGAGGCGCTCTGCTCTATAGCTCTGTCCAACTTCCTCCATCCAAGCTTCAGTCTTGGGGCTAGATGTAAAATGTGATGCCCTGTGGGGCTGGCCATGTGGCAGTTATAGGTCTGTATCTGGTGATTTCTCTGGCTACACCATGATCTGGAACTGGTTAAGACGAGAGGTGAATCAAGGTGCCAAGACCTTGTTGGGGTGCTATCTCTCTCTCTCTCTCTCTCTCACTCACTCATGAAAGAAAGAAGTGATTTTTTTTCAATTATTATTATTTTTAGAAATAAATAATTTTAAAAGTTTTAGTCTGAGGCCAGCAGGTGGCATGGTGGTTAAGTCACTGGACTCTCACATGGATGATTAAAGTTTGGGTCCCATACCTGGCAGCTTGCTTTCTCATTCTCTCTCTCTCTCCCCCTCAATCTCTCTCAGTCCCTCTCTGGTGAGCACATGTGCTCTATAGCAAGTTAAAAAAAAATAATAAATAAAATACAGTGAATAATTCTTTATTTTTTAAAAAAAAACAAAAGGTTTTTAGTCTGGGGCATCTGTAGAATCACACGTTCTAAGGGCCAACCTTACTTTACACCAACTCTGTTAAAACAAGGGTGCCTAGGGTGTACACTTTGCCCATGAATGAGCACCTAAGGGAGCTTTCGCTATACTAAAGGGATCTGTGCTGAATTAGCCAGCTCTTCTCTCTCCCTATCCAAGGGCTACTGCTATATAAGGATCCTCCATAAAAGTAACCAGACATACTCATTATGAAGAAAAATGACTGCTGCAGAGTGTGAGGACTCTTCAATAAACTAAGAATGACCATCAAGATCTTACAAATAAAACAACCAAATCACACTTGACCAATCTCAGCTGGTTAAGTTTACAGGTACTTATACCAGAAAGTAGGGTGAGGTAGGACGCACAGACCTGGGCTCGCTTCTAGTCTGCCCTCTAGTTCATGAAAGCACTTGAAGAGCAAGGACCTCCTTTTCATCTAAGAAGCCTCAGGCCTCAGCAGTGTCTGCAGTACCACAACCCCTCAGTAAGAGTTTGTTCAATGGAAGGACAAGAGAACATGTATGGCAGATGTCATTAAGCACCAAGGGACTTGGCATATATAAGTTTATATATATATATATAAACAAGGACATAGGGGCCAACGGGTGGTGTGGTGGTTAAGGCGCTGGATTCCCACATGACTGACCGTGGTTTGAGTCCCAGAACCAGTGGTTTGAGTATTTCATGATGGGTAAAGTCATTTTACAAACAAAATGAGAAACAGTGGTTGACTGTTTTAAAAAATAATTAGAATAATAATAATAATGATTGGGAAAAACATAGAAAAGATATTGAATGAAGTGGGGAGATTAATGTCTTTGTATTGACTGACATGCATGGCATTCCCTTTTGAAAAAGCAATGTAATACACTGTAAAGTTATATGTAATCTAATGTAATATAAAGAAGATTATGATGATAATAAAAATTAAAAAATTAAAAATCACACCGGGCACATGTGTGCATGCCCAAAATCCCAGGAAGAGAAGGGGATGTAGTGTGGCCATTCCCCTGAGGGGGAATTTCTCACTTTCCCTCTCTCTGTCTCTCTCTAGTGACCACATGTACCCTATAGCAAGAAAAAAAAAAAAGGACATAATAATGCAATACACGTTTTTTACATTGGGTTGCTGGGAAAACCAAGTGAACTAATAGAGTGGGGCCAGCAGGTGGCATGGTAGTTGGGGTGCTGGATTCCCACATGACTGACTGTAGTCTGAGTCCCAGACCTAGTAGCTTGCTTTCTCATTTTCCTTCTCTCTCTCTCTGGTGAGTGCATATGCTCTACAGCAAACTTAAAAAAAAATAATAATAATTAATTAATTTTTAAAAGAAAGGTATTTGTTAATCTTCAAACAAAGGTCTTTCGTAAGTAGAGAAGCATTCTTCACATGGGGGTGGCGGTAGCAATGAGGTACTTTAGGGAGCAAGGCCTTCAAAAGCCCCGATTTCCTCCTTCTCTGTCTTTTGACTCCATTCATCGGCCTCTTGGCTTAAAAAGATGTTCAATCCACTGAGAGACAATTGAAATCGTTCTAATCACAACTGAAAATATGCTCCAAACTTTGAAAAATAAAATGCTGAAAAAAGAATTTGTCGAAGTGTTTCCTGCAACAGCCTCCCCTCATGCATCCCCACCAACATGGTGGCACCACCACCCACAAACTGTGTGAGGTTTGAAGTCTTCACACTTAACCCATCGTACCACGTCCTACTGAATAATCCCAGGGTGGCCCCACATGTACCCAGTCCGTTCTCATCTCAATGACTTTTCTAAAATCTAACTCCTCAGCATTACAAACCCAAGAAGAAAAGGGCATTTTCAATAAACCCCCCTTTTGGATCTTGGAATAATAAGTAACATAATTAAGAAACAATGATACTATCTCATAATATATGAGAAAATATATTCCAACAAATTAAAGAATAATTATTTTAAATGAAGCCATAATCAACATAAGCCATAAAGCATAAAAGCATAAGAACTAACAGTCCTAATCATTAAAGCAATGAAAATTAGAATACAAGAGAAAGTTGATACATTTGACCATGCAAAAATTATACCCTTGTATACATCATGAAATTATCATGAAGTTAAAAGACTAAGGACAAAATGGGAAAAAATACGTAACACATAAGAAAAGAATTAATGGTCTCATTATATATGTATAAAGAGTTCTTAGAAAAAACTGTTTAAAATCAGATAAATGTGAGTTAGGACATGAACATTAAGAGAGAAAGAGCTATGCTAAATATATATATATATAATATATACATTTAATATATATATATTAAAGCAACTCACTAGAAAGACAAAGAAAAAAATGACAGAAGATAATGACTAAAAATATATATACCATTTTGAACTACCAAACAAGCAAAGAATTAAAAAGCAAATCCCACAGTGCAGAGCAGACAAGGTCCCACAGGCTCCTGTAGGTAGCCAAACCCGGCAAAACCTGGAGAGGCTAGCAGGTGGCGTGTGGTTAGACACTGGACTCCCATATGGCCAACCACAGTTAGAATCCCAGACCCAGTGTCTTGAAATTCACGCCAAGTGCTTGCGTGTGCATGCCCAAATCCCGAGAGGAAAATGGAGAAGGGATTGAAGTGTGGCCATCTCCCTGGGGAGTTATTCCTTACGTTCTCTCTCTCTCTATCTCTCTGGTGAGCATATGTGCCCTATAGAAAAATTTCTCAAAAAAAAAAAATCTTTCTAGAGAGAAATTGGGCAAGATGTCAAAACATAAAAGTTCTCCCAATCAGTAACTTCACTTTTAAGAAATTTTACTAAAGAAATTACCAGCAATATGCGCAATAGTTTCTGTTCATGAATGTCCACCACAACACATGTTCATGAAAAGGCCAAAACATTAGGAGAAAAATGAAAATCCCAATAGAAGAATGGTTAAACAAGATACAGAACATCCATGAAACTGAGTACCATAAGTGTATTTTTAAGGGAGCGGTATTTATGACAAATGCTCATGAGGTTAGAGAACATGCAAGATGCAAGACCACCCAGGTAAAGGGGAAAGGACCAGAATGAGTACACACATGACATGTGTGAGAAGGCCAAGGCCGGTACTCTCCACTTCCACCTCAAATGACTTCTGTGTTTTGTAATGATCTAATTTGGGTCTCTACAGGTTCTGAAATGACACAGGTAAAAGAACTTTCGAAGTCCGTATTTCGAATTAGAAAACTCTTAACTTTCTTTCTTCTCACCTGCCAAGTCCTCATCAAGAAAGGGAGGTGAAGGCAGAGACCACACAGCTGCCAGTTCTCGCAGTGAACTTTAAGAGAGAAGAAGCAGGGCGGGCATCCAGGACACTCAGCTGAGCAGGCCCACCTAAGCCCTGCCTGCTTCCCCATCACGGAGGTTGCCTGCTGGCCTTACTTTTGCAGATGCAAACTAAGCTGACCACGTGGGCCTTTGGCTCATTTTCTTCCAGATTCCAGCCTGTGAGCTGAAATCAAGTGGTCTTAAATTTTCCCAAAATTGAAAAGAAAATATGCAGATATCAATAACATCCCCAAAACAATGTCCAAAAGTGTGCATCTGTCAGAAAAGAAAGGGCTGCACAGAGCAGAAGTGTTTTATGGAAAGACACAGGAAAACAAAAACAATCTCAGCCATTCTGTGAGCTAATCACACAGAGAGCCTTGATTTTATTTCTTTGGTATTTTATAAACATTGGAGGGTGTGAGTAAAAAGCATCATGTGGCTTGTCATTGGGAGGACAGAGGCTGGCACCTGCCCAATCTCTCTTCACGATTTTACCTGTGACACATACATGCACAGGACAGTTTGCCATGGAACAAAGCATTAAAGTGATGCCACTTGTAGCTCCAGGCCAGGGGACTAGGCTGCATGTTTATTTTCTTGCCAGTTTTTCTACCTTGAATCTCAAACTAATCCAGTTTACTTCTGTAACAAGAAAAAATTGTATAGCAGTGTTTAAAAATTTAGTTAGTTAGATGAAATACCACCTTCATCAGTACACTCCCCTGCTCAAAAATCTATAATGGCATCCTAGTAGTCATCCTATCGAACTCACATATTTTTCTATCAGCTCCATTCTCATACTGACAGGCCTGCTTTTTCTTTGAAGGATTTGCTCATGGACCATCACAAGCAAAACCAATGTTTGAAAACACCATGGGGGGGGGCAGCAAATGCAATAATGATTGTGTCACTGGACGCCTACACAGTCAACTGCAGTTCGAGTCCTAGACCCAGTGGCTTAAAACTCATGCTGGGCATGTGTACATGCATGCTATACCCAAAATCCCCAGAAGAGAATGGAAGAGAAGGGACTGCAACGTGGCCATCTCCCTGGGTGGGGGTGGAGGGCAGTGATTTCTCACTGTTTCTCTGTCTTTCTCTCTGTCTCTCTGTCAAGTGCATGAGCCCCATAGCAAAAAAAGAAAACAAAGCAGAGACCAGCAGGTAGCATAGTGGTTACATCACTGGACTCCCACAAGGCTGACTGTGGTTCGAGTCCCAGACTCATAACTTAAAGATCACACCAGGCATGTGTGCTCAAAATCCCAGCAAGAGAATGGAGGAGGGATTGTGGTGTGGCCATTTCCCCTGGGGGGTGATGTCTCACTTTCTCTCTGGCTGTCTGTGTGTCTCTCTCTCTGGGAAGCACATGCACTCTCTCTCTGGGAAGCACATGCACCCTAAGGTAAAAACCTCTTAAGGAAAGAAGGAAGGAAGGAAGGAAGGAAGGAAGGAAGAAAACACAGTGGGGGCCAGCCAAGTGGCATGGAAGTTAAAGGCTGCTGGATCCCACGTGGCCAACTACATGGTTCGAATCTCAGCCCAGCAACTTGAAAAACATGCTTGGGCACATGTACCTATGCTCAAAATCCTGAGAGGAGAACGGATAATGGAGATGGGATTGTTGCATGGCCATGCCTCCTGAGATGGCAATCTCTCTCTCTCTCCCTCTCTCCCTGTCTCTCTGGTGAGTGTATGTGCCCTATAGCAAACAAATGAAAAAAAAAAAAGAAAACACAACGGTGTCAGGACTTGGGGAGATGATGGTGTGTCAGACTGGCTGGGAAGTCAGACTGGCAGTGTTGGACAGACTGCCCCCGAGGGGACAGGCCCACTCTGTCCTCTACACACTCCACTTCTACCAGACATGATATCCAAACTCCCAGCCTGACATGCAAGGCCCCCTTGACCTACCCTGCCTCCCTGGTCACCTTCACCCGAGTCTGTTACCTGGTTTTCAGAACAGCTCCTGATGTGTGGTGCTCCCCGACATTGCACCTTTGCCTGACGTTTCTCAACTGTCTCTCCCACCCATGTCCCACTTACTGCCGGGCTCTGCTAGAAGACCCGCCTCTCAGAGCAGCCCCTGACGTAGCTGCCTGGCACTCGCAGGCAGTGCACATTAGGTTTCACATGCTCTCGAGGACAGGCGTGCGTCTCTGCTCCCCCAACATCGAATCCATGCGGAGCTCAAAGGGGCACTGCATGTTACTGTCAATGATTTTCCATTTCTAGTTTCATATATACATATATATATATATATACACACACGTGTATGTATATATGTGTATGTGGGTGTGCGTGTGTGTGTGCGTGTGTATATATATATATACACGCACATACATATATATATATATATTTTAACCCCTATTTCTGACCCTCTGCCCTTTCCCACCCTCCTCCCACACTATCTCTGGTGTCTACAGTTGTTTTCCATTCCTTTTTCCCCTACACTTTCTTAAATAATCTACCTTCGATAGCAAGTTTAGCTGGTGATTTCAGGAAAAGCAATTTTAACTTTAATAAATCAAAGAAATGCATGTCAATGGAATGTCAATTAATTAGTTTTAAAAAATGTTTCAGAAAAAAAAGCTCAAGGAAATAACATGTAATGGGAAAATTATGTATGACTTTCAAAAAGTTTTTGTACCAAAATAAATTCATACTTTAATTGTAAATAAAATGTCTTAAAAAGGGGGCACTGCAGAACTGTTTGTGGAGCGGAGCTTTCAGCACCCCCATTCTGTTTCTTATGAATCTCCAACACGGACTCCCTTCCGCAGCCTAGCAAGCTGCCTTCACATCACTGGTCGTTTCAAACCCAGTTACTGTGCAGGTCACGCGTGCTAACCAGAATTTCTCCTGCCTTAATGAGCATGACCTCCCTTTTCCACGACCCTCGGTGTTCTTTCACAGGAAGCCGCCCCTCCATAACCGCACTCACCTATCTCCCCTCTGTCCTTATATTCTCTGCTGGGCCTTTCGACACCCACCGCCATTTAGATCCTACCTGTTCAATGTCAGTAAGCACTTTGGTCATTAATGCAGAATCCTCCCCTCTTGGACTGTAATCCCCTAGAAGAACTAAAATGCTACAAGTGACTTGGAGTTCCACATGCCAAGTCCCCAAGATGGTTCACCACACAGAGACGGAGCGGCAACCCCAGGCCCACAGCACCCCTTTGCTCCAAGAAACAGCCCCATCCAGTCAGATGCAATCCTTTCACGAACTTGGCCTATGCACCCCCCTGAGTTACAATAGCTCCACGTGTTCTGGAGGCCTCTCTCTTGTCAGTCAGGGGCAGCGGGAAGACGATACCATGAGCCTCTTTCTAGGCATTAGCAGCGGGGAAAATGAAAATATCCCGTGTGTCTTATCAACCACATCAGAGGACAGTGGAGAACTCCTGATGTGAGCTTGCTGTTCAGGCAGGATGTCTTTGGCACCTGCCTGGTGAGAGCAACGCGGGGCTGGGATTCCAACACACCTGCTCCATTCACCTGACACTGACAGGCCTGCCTTTTCTTTGAAGGGTTTGCTCACAGACCATCTCAGGCGAAAGCGGTGCTGGAAAACATGAGGACTCCAGGGAGCTGTGCATGCCACACGGCTGGGAAGTCGGACTGCAGTGATGGGCAGACCCCCGAGGGGGCAGATCACCTCGGCTGCACACTCCAAGAAGAACAGGGAAGAGGGGTGACAGGGTAGACACCTCCCCAGCTGGGCAACCCACTGCACGACTGCAGCTGGACTGGCCTGTGTCCTATTGTGATCTGGCACACACTGCAGCAAATTTCTTAACTTCATTATTTTTTTCTCCTTTTATTGGAGTTTTTTTCTTTTTTTTTTTTTTTTGAGAGAGTTTTTTTGGTTTTGTTTTGTTTTTGCTATAGGGTGCGTGTGCTTACCAGAAAGAGAGAGACAGAGAGACAGAAAGAGAGAAATCACCCCCCAGGGGGGATGGCCAAATCCCTTCTATTCCATTCTCCTCTCAGGATCTTGGGAACGCGCGCACACACACACACACACACACACAATCAGTGTGAGTTTAAGCCACGGGGTCCAGGACTCAAACCGCAATTGGCTATATGGGAGTCCAGCGACATAGCCATTATGCTAACTGCTGGTCCCTTGGAATTTTTAAAGTAAAAAGGAAAGTAAGAATTTTCATCAAAAAATTAAGAAATACAGAGGCCAGCAGGTTTAAGGCACTGGACTCCCACATGGCTGACCCCAGTGCGAGTCCTGGACACAGCACTTGAAAAATCGCACGGGGCACCTGTGCATGTGTACCCCAAATCCCAGTGGGAGAATGGAGGAGGAAGGATTGTGGCATGGCCATCTCCCATGGGAGGTGATTTCTCATTTCCCCTCTCTCTGTCTCTCTTTCTGTCTCTTTCTGGCAAGTGTATGTGCCTTATGGGGAAAACAATTTTAAAGTCCAGAGTTACAAAGTGTCTCTTCACCTTTACCTCCTATTACCATCCGTCCCTTCCAACTTTCCTTCTGTGTGTCCTTGATTCAAGAACATGACAAAAGCTAACTCTCACGAAATTCTAGTCTGTGAATTCTAAAAAGGATATACTATAATGCCAGCCCAAATAACTCCTAATCTGCAGAGAACTGTATGCTTCTTTTCTTATAAGTTTTATGTTTTCTTTTTTCTTCTTTCTTTCCCCTCGTTCCTCTCTCTCTCTTTCATTCTTTCTTCTGAGTGAGAGACACACCCCTCTCAAGGTTCTCATGCCACGACAGACCCCAGCCTCAGCCAGCCCAGACTATAAGCACACACATGCACCTGGCATACAGGTAGGCCTCAGGACACAAACCTGGGACCTCTCTGTGTGGGTGCAGCAACACAGAGTGTTAGGCTACCACCTTGCCACAGCAGCTGGCCCAAGGACTATATCCTTCCCACCCCCCTTGAACTTCCTAATGAAGCAGTGTGAAAGAAATCATGAAACACTGTAGATAATAATTACTACCCTGGCCTCCCTTCTAAACTGGAAAGAGTTGAGCTTTGCTGATTTTTGTACTGAGCCATTTCTTCCTGCAAACTCTGAAAGGCACCATGGAATGGCAGTAGGAGCCTGAAGCTCAGGATGAGTGTATTTAAACTCGGTTACACACCTCGCCAGATACCTACACCTCAGAAAAACCATCAGTGTCTGTACCTACAGCATGGGCATAACACTGCCCACCTATATAGCTCCTGTATATTTTAGAACACACAGAATGCTCTGGCACCATGAAATACTGTTCACATCAGTGACTTAATTCCGTGATGCAATACAAGACAAACCAGTACCAATAGCAAAGCATTCAAATCAGTAGGACGGGTTCTGTCTGGAGTATCTTTGGCACAACTATTACTAAATTTCATTACTAAGCTTCTTAAATGTTATCAACTTTTAGAATTAAAATGTTGGGACCAGCAGTTGGTGTAATGGCTATGTCACTGGACTCCCATGTAGTCGACCACAGTTCGAGTCCCAGACCCAGTGGCTTAAACTCACATTGGGTGCGTGTGCGTGCGTGCCCAAGATTCCGAAAAGTGGGGGGTTTGCGGCGGGCCCTTCCCCGGGGGGGGGGGGGAGTGATTTCTCGCTTTCTGTATCTCTGGCATGTGCACACACCCTATAACAAAAACCTCTCTCTCAAAAAAAAAAAAGAATTAAAAAAATAAAATCCATAAGCAGGTGGCATGATGGCTAAGGCAGTGAATCCCACATGGCCGATTCCATGGTTCGAGTCCCAGACCTGGCAGCTTGAAAGTCACACTGGGCGTGTGTGCACCCAAAATCCTGGGAGGAGAAAGGAGAAGGGATTGTGGGGTGGCCATCTCCCCTGAGGGGTGATTTCTCACTTTCTTCTCTGTCTCTGTCTCTCATGGGCAAACACACCTGCTCTAGTGGCAAAAATCTGAAAAAATTAGAACTGAAATAAACAAATAAATAAATACCATACGAACTAAAAACGGAATGTGTAGGAGTGCTTTAGCAGCAGATCTCCCTAATGGCAGTGAAAGGGTCAAGATGGCCCCTGGGAACCGCTAGAGTCAGAGTCGTTCTTTCTTTTGCTCCTGGGGGAGAGGACTGATTAGTCTCCACACCAGCTCTCAGGCATGGGGTTCATCTTCCCAGTCAGCACAATCAGGCCACCATCAGGGTTACAGCTCCTCTTCTGCCCTGCCCGAGAGTGCCCCGAGGGAAAGGGCTGTGGCTTGAGAAGAGAACAGACAAAAGCAGGGGTCAGGAGGACCCAGCGTTTCTGCTGGAGAACGCCGTGGCCCCCAGCATTCCGTGTGTATTCTGTATAGGGAAGGCAAAGTCCCATGCCTCAGCTGTGGAGCACCTCGGGGTTCTAAACAAGCCTCGCCTGGCCTCCTCTGACTAACACACAACTTACTGCTAGCTTCTTTCTGACCCAGTCCGACAACTGGATCCAATCCAGTTAATATCTCCCAGCAGTAGATTATGCCTTTGTCCAGAGCTTTCCCATGCCCTGCGGGGTAAGCACAAAGCATCTCCTTTAAGACGCCCCTGCTCTCTTCAGCACCTTGAAAGTGAAGCCAGTCCAGACCTCTGGGTCTTCCTAAACAGCGACACAGAGCCTGAACCATGTGCCAATGCGTAGTCTCCCAACGATCAAAGTTGTGAGTGCCAATGGCCCTGCAAGTAACATCTCAGCAAAGGGTTCAAGAGCACTTCCTAAACCCACTGTCATCTCCAGCTCCATCCAGGTGGCAAGTGGGCTCCTACAAAAACCATCAAATGGGTCTTTTTTATAAGAGGTTTTTGGCAGATCATGGTTCGAGTCCTGGACCTGGCAGCTTTGGTTGCCCACTTTCCCCCTCTCTCTTTCTCTCTCTATCCCTCTCTGGTCAAATTTAAATAAATAAATAAATAAATAAATACGGTTAAAAAAAAACAAAAACTGTACCTTGGGGATTGTGCACTCATAGGGGAGAGAGAGACAGTGAGAAATCACCCCCAGGGGGGTGGTTACACTGCAATTTCTTGTCCTCCAGCCTCCTCTTGGGATCTTGGGCAAGCATGCATATGCGCACTGTGTGAGTTTCAAGCCACCAGATCTGGGACTCCAACTGTAGTCAGCCAAGTGGGAATCCAGCGACATAACTGCTATGCTATCTGCTGCCCTCCTCCCGTCACCCCCTCAAATGGGTCTTAACACAAAGGTTTGGCTTCACCCACAGCTGAACTTTAGGGAGCAGTATTTCTGATGTGTATCTTAGGAGATTCCTCACTCATAAGATTACACGTGCAGGGGCACTATCTATGCTTCTCCAAAAGACAGGGCAATGCTAAGCAAAATGTTCTGCTAGTAGTAAAAGAATTGTGATTTTAATTCTGGAGTGCTAAGTCACCTGATTGTCAGTGTTTTGTGTGCAGATGACAGGCAGGAAGCTAAAGCTGGAGTTTATGCTTGTCCAATTAATCAAATAACCTCCATGCCACTTATCCTTGGAATTGGCATTAGAAAAGCCCCCCTGTGCCCTCAAATCATATACATTCCATGGTTTCCTAGTCATTAATTCCAGGTTGGCCCATGCTGATGTGTCATATTTTGACATTTAGCCACAAGGGATGCACAATCAAAATTAAAAGGAGACCTTAGCTAAAATTGAAATGCCCTACTCAAACGAACAATTTATGCCCACACATGGATAAAACTGCACATATCTTCTCCAAATGGCGAATATTAAACTGTTAGAAACACAAAAAGATATAACTCATTTACTCACTTTGCATAAAACATTCGTTCGGCTTTCAACCTAACGTAGAGAAGGGGTGTTTACACCGTGCATAACATGATAACAGGCTATTATCACATGTGATTACATTGAGATTTCAATACCACTATCATGATATTTATTGAATAAAGCTGTGGTGTTAATGACATCATATTCTTCTGTGTTAAATGCTCTGTGGCTTTCCCTCTGCATTCAGAATAAACGTGAAACTCCTCACCTTCCCCTCCAAGGCTCTGACCCACCCCAGGCCTGCTCTCTGTCTTAGACATGCCTGCCAGTCCCACAAGCTCGCCAACCCCCGCCCTGCCCCACCATCACTCATTCTGCCCCTGCCACACTGGCCTTCTTTCTTTGTTCTTTGTCCCTTGGATGAGCTAGGAGAAAGGCCCTTGTCCCTGCTGTTTCCTTTGTTTGAAAGGTTTTTACTCAAGACCTCTGTGTGGTTAACTTCTCCGACCTCAGGTCAAATGTCACCTCACCAGAGGGCCTTCCCCACCCCCGCCCCAGCTCTGCCCTCCACCTGCAATCACTCTCTCGCGCTCTCTCTCTCTCTCGCTCTCTCTCTCTCGTCTGGAAACCCATTTATTTTCTCAGGAGCAGCAATACAGGGCAACATGGAATGCATTGTTTTGTGCTGCGGATTCGGCCCACTAAAATATAAGCCCCGATGAGCACGTGGTTGTTTCCACTGCAGTGTCTAACATGTGCCAGCACACAGTAGGGCCACCACAGGCATTTGTGACATAAATGAAAACTGTGCTGGGAGGAGGGAAAAGTCAGCCACAGGCACGGTGACCTGTGCCCTCAGAGCTTCCAGCGACTGAGAAACAAACAACAAAGAGCCAAGAAACGTAGAAGACAGCATGAGTGGCTGGCACACCGCATCATGATTAAGGAATCAGAGGTCGCCAAAGGTATCAAAGACGCATACATTATTAAAAAAATAAAGATGAGTCCTGTGGAAATGCTAATGACTGTGCTGGGAAGATTTCCTGAGGTCTGAGAAAATGAGGAATTTGACCAACTACTTCTCTTTTTTCCAAAGTGTATCTATTGGTTTCTTCCATGAGAGAGGGAGTGAGGGAGACAGAGATGGAAGGCAGCACTCCCGGCAGAATCCTCGTGCTGCAACGTACCCCCAGGCTCAGCCGGCTGGGATCACAAGCAGGTGCATGTCTGGTGCACGGGGAGGCCTTGGGATGTGAACCCGGGCATGTGGGTGCAGCTGCATTCCCACTGTCACTGTCTGGGCCCTTGGATGGACCATTTCTAACATGGTGTCTGGTTTGGCACCTCCTGCCAGGCACTTCATAGTCACTCAATAAATACCACTGAGTTTTGAAATACTTAAACTAAGAAAATCTTAAAATACCATCTGAGATTTCTAAATGACTACCTTTAAAGATCTCTCTCTAACTCGTACTCGTGTCTTCCTCTGGCATAAACACAAGATACGTGGATACTGAAAGCAGCAGTAGAAAAATCATCCATGACTGTAGGTAAGACTCAACTCACATTATTTTTTGTTTAAATCAGAGAGGTGTTTTCTGTGTTTCCCCCCCGCCCCCTACAAATTTCAAAGAGGCTTTGCAAGTGCAAGCAGACTGCGGGTTTTTTCACATTCTTCATGCCCAGAAACTGGGACATGAAAATGCCAGAAATCCTTTCAGGATCTAAACCATGTGATAAATGCAGGGGGAACTCTCCAACGACTGAGATTACATCTGTGGAGCTGCCAAAGAACCAGATGCTTCCTTCAAAAGCGTATCGATTTGGCTTTGAAAACCTGTGGCCTCAGCCCCAAATGGGAAAGGCAGGTGGGACGGCACAGATGCCAGGCTTGCCCGGGCTGCCTCCCTCGGCCAGCTTCTTCTCCCGACGCAGAGCTGCGCTCCTGGATGCTGGGAGGCACGTGCGCAATTTCAGGCTTTGCTGCCCACAGGAACAGGAAGGATCGGGTCTAGGACCACGCAAAATGAGTTCCCTTTACGGGGGACTGTGGTATTGAAAAAGATGCAAAATCACTTCACTGCACTTGAAATGTTTAGTATCAGAAAAAATGAAACATAGACAAAGGAAAAAAAAATAACTGGATTCAAAAAAAAAAATCACAATATAGGATGCTAGAAAACAAAACTTTTTTCCAAAAACAATACATACAACAGTGTGACTGTAAAATGCAGATACTAAATTATCCGCTGGGAGATCTTTCTCCTTAATCATGAGCTTTTAAAAGGTGTTTTGCAGGGACTGTCCCCATAACCTAGTGGGTTAAGGGAGCTGAATCCCACATGGCCAACTGAGATTTGAATCCTGGCCATAGCGGCTTGAAAAACACAGCATGATTGTGTACGGGCAAGCCCCAAACCCAACACGAAGGAGAAATGGAGGAGAAGGGATTGTGACGTGACCACACCCACTGAGAGGAAGGGTGCTTTCTCCCTCACTCTAGGGAGAATATGCACCGACATTAAAAAGAAATAATCATAAATTGTAAAGGCCCTATTCATGTACATCCATTTCACAAACTCTTGTGAAACTATCGTGATGACCTGGCTTGAAATATGAAGGGGATTTGTAGTAATTATTGTTGAGGCTTTTTGTATTACTTCTTTTTTGGAGAGGTTTTTGCTATAGAGCGTGTGCACGCACGAGAAAGACAGAGAGAGACAGAGAGATAGAAAGCGAGAAATCACCCCATGCGGGGATGGCCATGCTGCAATCCCTTCTCCTCCATTCTCCTCTCGGGATCCTGGGCATGCACGCACACGCGCCCGGCATGAGTTTAAGCTGCTGGGTCTGGGACTCAAACCGCAGTCGACTATGTGGGAGCCCAGCAGTGTAACCATTACTTCATCTGCTGGTCCCGCACATTTTATATATTTTTCTGACGTCACAACCATCTCTAAAACTGGACTCTATCTGTATATTTGCAATTCTCTGCCGAGTTCACCCTCACTTAAAGTTGCTGCAGAAATTCGTTCTCCATAATCTTGAGCCCTGGAGGGTGCCTGGAGCCTGTGCCCTGGGCTTTTGTGATGAGGCAGCTCACGCCGGCGTGTCTCCCTCTCCGGTGGCAGTCTCCTTCCCGTCCCATCAGCCATGGGCCAGCTGAGCATATCTGGGCTGGTGACCATGGCGGGGGGCTGCCTTGCACTCTCCCCACA
>NW_006204133.1:4112086-4113146 GCF_000334495.1 Tupaia belangeri chinensis
TCTGTCTACCTGAGTCTCCCCAGAGGGACAGCAATCTCCATGCCTTTTTTCACTTTTTTTTTCTAATTCTCAACATTCAACAAAAATTCCCTTTCCTGACCCTAAAAAAAGAAGAAATTCCCTGGGCAACAAATAGAAATGCTTACTCCTTCACCGTCTTCCAGTGGGTTGTCCTGGGGTTTGCTGGTTCCCTGGCTAGCAGATGATCGCGTGGCATTCCATGCCACAGTCCACAAACACGCATCACCACCCCGAACTAGGTCTCTCAAATGCAGTGTAGTAGAGATTAAAGTCTCTGTATTACTCACATGTAACCTTAAAATATAATCTATAGATGTGTCAAACAAACAAAAAAAAGCAAGTAGTATAATCCAGGGGCCCCTCAACTCTTTTTGATAAAGTTTATTTACTTCTTCTGTAAGAGAGAGATGGGCAGAGGAAGGAACACAGAGACAGACAGCCATACTGGCCAGCCCAGATCAAGAGCATGCACATGTGCACCCAGTGGCATCTGCAAGGCGGCCCTGGGACACAGACCCCAGATGATCCCACGTGGGCCCACCATCACAGGGTACTGTTACTGCTGTGCCACCAACTGGCCTCCCTGTCACCCTTTTCTGAACACTCGGGACATCCTGCCACCATCTTGCTGTCAGGCAGGTCAGACCACCATCAGGCAGTGAAGCAGACATGAAGAGACAGATGGGAACAAGCATGTGTGTATGTGTGTGTGTGTGTGGGGGGGGGAGGTGGCACAGAGGGAACGCATACGAGGTGGCGGTCTGCTTTGGGAAAAAGCCTCATTTTCAGTCTGATCCACAGAGGTTCCTATGCACCTCCACAGCCCACGTGGCCACACTTACAACCAAGGCTGTAAAAGTCCTGGTCTGAAAGCAGAGGAGAGGAAGGTGGGGGTAGAGACCAGCCATGGTGGAGGTGGGAGCCAGGAGGAGGGTGAGGAATCAGCTGCTTTCTTCAATCGCGTGGCCAGTGGCAGCCAGGGAAGACAGTGTGTGGAATGACCACAGGAAAGCACGCAGCTGGAGAGCCCCGGCGGCCA
>NW_006204133.1:4113947-4115275 GCF_000334495.1 Tupaia belangeri chinensis
GACGCTGGCTCAAGAGGGCCGAATTCAGAACCCTCCCTTCCGCCCTCTCAGCACCGAGCAGGAGCTTCTCGCGAGAAGACATCTCCTAACGTCCACGTTCTGACGGTGACGACACCCGTGCATTCAGTTACATGTGTTGAGTAAAATAACTTTCTGCATTCATTTGCTGTCCACTAAGACACAAAGGAGACCTCTATGTGAAAGGACTGATTATACCCTGAATCCCTCCCTCTCTCTCCTCTACATCTGTCTACCTGAGTCTACCCAGAGGGACAGGAATCTCCATGCCTTTTTTCACTTTTTTTTTCTAATTCTCAACATTCAACAAAAATTCCCTTTCCTGACCCTAAAAAAAGAAGAAATTCCCTGGGCAACAAATAGAAATGCTTACTCCTTCACCGTCTTCCAGTGGGTTGTCCTGGGGTTTGCTGGTTCCCTGGCTAGCAGATGATCGCGTGGCATTCCATGCCACAGTCCACAAACACGCATCACCACCCCGAACTAGGTCTCTCAAATGCAGTGTAGTAGAGATTAAAGTCTCTGTATTACTCACATGTAACCTTAAAATATAATCTATAGATGTGTCAAACAAACAAAAAAAAGCAAGTAGTATAATCCAGGGGCCCCTCAACTCTTTTTGATAAAGTTTATTTACTTCTTCTGTAAGAGAGAGATGGGCAGAGGAAGGAACACAGAGACAGACAGCCATACTGGCCAGCCCAGATCAAGAGCATGCACATGTGCACCCAGTGGCATCTGCAAGGCGGCCCTGGGACACAGACCCCAGATGATCCCACGTGGGCCCACCATCACAGGGTACTGTTACTGCTGTGCCACCAACTGGCCTCCCTGTCACCCTTTTCTGAACACTCGGGACATCCTGCCACCATCTTGCTGTCAGGCAGGTCAGACCACCATCAGGCAGTGAAGCAGACATGAAGAGACAGATGGGAACAAGCATGTGTGTATGTGTGTGTGTGTGTGGGGGGGGGAGGTGGCACAGAGGGAACGCATACGAGGTGGCGGTCTGCTTTGGGAAAAAGCCTCATTTTCAGTCTGATCCACAGAGGTTCCTATGCACCTCCACAGCCCACGTGGCCACACTTACAACCAAGGCTGTAAAAGTCCTGGTCTGAAAGCAGAGGAGAGGAAGGTGGGGGTAGAGACCAGCCATGGTGGAGGTGGGAGCCAGGAGGAGGGTGAGGAATCAGCTGCTTTCTTCAATCGCGTGGCCAGTGGCAGCCAGTGAAGACAGTGTGTGGAATGACCACAGGAAAGCACGCAGCTGACGAGCCCTGGTGCAACTGGCTGGCGGCCCGCTCCCCACA
>NW_006204133.1:4115306-4140875 GCF_000334495.1 Tupaia belangeri chinensis
CAGACCTGCCAGTGTCTGCTCTGCCTCTGAGTGGCACAGAAGGCAGCCAGTCAGAGGAGACACGCTGACCTCTCAGTAACAAGGATGAGGGCCACCAATAGCGAGTTCCCACCATACGCCAGGCCCTCTGTAAGAACGCCTTAATCTTCCCTCTAAGGAAGGGTTTCAGAATAGACAAACTGCGGGGTTCAAAGGGCACCTCGACTGCCTACTGATCACAAGACCTATGGCAAGGAATTCAACCTTCGAAAGAAAACCTCTTTTGCTCTGTAAAATGGGGATAATGGACTCAATTGTGTATGAAGGTATGCATTTAGCAAGTAGCAGGCAGTGATTATGGCAGCTATAACGTCTGCATAATCCTCTATTTACAAGAGAGCCATACACACATGCAGAAACAGTAAGACACACTGGGTTGGCCCTGTAGCCTAGTGGTTAAGGGAGCCAGATCCCACATGGCCTACTGCAGTTCAAATCCTGGCCTCTGTGGCTTGAAAAACATGCCGGTGCATTCATTCCCCGAATCCCAAGAGGATAGAGAAATGGAGAAGAAACAGCTGCAGCGTGACCCTGCTCCCCTGGGGGAGGGGTGGTGGTGCTTCCTCCTTCCTCCTCCCTTCCCCTCTCTGGTAAGTGTATGTGCCTCTAGCAATTTCAATAAAGAAAGAAAGGAGGCACAAGAGAGGGCAAATAACTGACTAGCGAGTTGATGGCGACATCAGGGGGCAAACCTAGGGTGTCTGGTACCACAGTTCACATGCTTAACCCCTGCACTATCAGGCCTTGAAGTCAGCTGTCAACAAAAGGATCAGAGTGAAAAGAAGGGAAGGACAGAAAAAGCAGTCTTCCCTTGAAAATCAGATACTGACTGGCACCGTCAGACTGGGTTGCAGCTGGAGTCCTCCCACGGCTTAGTCACCCCACTTCAAGTCCTGTGCTTCCATTCTCCCACCTAAAACATGTGATGACGGATGAGATGATGGGACTTCAAAGAGTTTATGGGAAAATGGAATGAAAGTACGAGTTTATTTTGGTGCCAAATAATTTTGAAAGCCTTGGCTAGTTTTCCATAATATGCATTTTCCACCAACTTTGGAAGAGTCCTCATTTTATCCCACAAGGTAGGCTTCTGGAGTAAATCTCATATCAGATGTTCAATCAACGTTAGTCATAGCTAAATTTATTTTCAGGTAAATTATTCATTAGTTTTCATTCTAATGACTCAGTTTTTGTGTTTACTGTAGTGAAAGCTAAGTAAGATACATGAATCTGAACAAGCTGAGGATGACAACTGAGCTCCAGTCAGACTCCCACGTACGCTCAGAGCCAGGCATCTTGGTTAGGACCTAGTCCCCTCGGTTCATGGCAATGGCAAAGGGAGGCCAGAGGTCACCCTGGAGCTGCAGAGACAATTAGGGACTTTTTATTTTACCATGCTGAAACCTTGGTAAAGAAACTGAACTGGCTATGGGGCTAGCAGGTAGCATGGTGGTTAAGGGTGCTGGACTCCCACGTGGTTGACCACAGTTTGAGTCCCGGACCTGGTGGCTTGCTTTCTCACTCCCCCCCCCCTTCTCTCTCTCTCTCTCTCACTCTGTCCCTCTCTGATCAAATTTAAATAAATTAATAAAGTTATATAATATATAATATATAATAAAATACATAAAGTTAAAATAATTCTTTAAAAAAGAAATAAACTGAACTGGCTAAATTCTGAGAGGATTTGAAATTATTTCAGAAAAGCATTTCTCAGTGTGACAACAAATCCATCATTCTTCTTAACATGGTGGGGAAAAAAAAAATCTTGAAATAAGAAATTTTTTTGTTGAGTAAGATTTTAAAGATATAGGCCTTTTCTTTCCCTGACAGTAGCCACTATAACCACTTATGGCTATTTAAATGTAAATTTTAGAAAGTGAAATTATGCACCCAGTGCCTCGGTGTCTGACAGCCCCATTTCAACTGCTCGATAGCTCTGTGAAGCTGGTGGCACCTTTGCTGGTCAGCACCAGGAAGGAGTCCCCAGCATGGCTGAAAGGACTGGAGCGGTGCTGAGGCAGATGTTACATGAACAGTAAATGTCCCTTTAAAATGGGCTCCGTGAACTCAGAACACGGAATGCTTACGGTATTTATCACCATATCATCTGAATAATCGCTCTCCGTCTACACGCTCCAAATTCCAAATTCTTTCCCCTTGCTCCTCGGCTCTTTCCTAGCACTGAAGAGAGGTAAAGACAATCGCTGATTTACTTCCCATCTCCCCAATGAGACCGCGAGCTCCAGAACTCTGTAGATGCCAAGTCTCGGAATTCTCAAGGGCACAATACAGATCCTGCGCTCAACCTTTTCATCCTCTGCCTCTAGGATAAACCTGAAACCACGTAAATCAAACACCTGAAAGTTTTTAAGCGAACACCAGTTAGAGTGATTAAAAACTTGAGTTAAAAAAAAAGAGTCGGAACCAGCAGATGGCATAATGTTTATGTCATTGGACTACTACATAGTCAATGGCAGTTTGAGTCCCAGACCCCACAGGTTAAAACTCATGCCAGGCATGAGTGCTTGCATGCTCAAAATCCCGGGTGGAAAATGTACAAGAGATTGTGGTGTGGCCATTCTCCCTTGGGGGTGACTTTTTGCTTTCTGTCTCTCTGGCGAGTGCATGCACCCTCTAGCAAAATCTTTCTTAAAAAATAATTTTTTTTAATAAAACAGTCAACTACAAGCTCTAAGCCAATGTTCAATGTTTGCCAATGCAATAATGCTTAAGCTCTTCGTTCAATCATTAGTGTGCTGATGAAACTCTGTAAGGCGAACAACGTCGTGTCCTTTGTGACAAATTAAGCTGCAAAACTGTTTCCTCTGTTCTCTGCTTATATTAAGTAGGGCCATAAAAGAAAGCCTTTAAGATAATATTTATTTGCAGAAACAAACATTGATTCAGAGCACTTAGAAGCACATATGTGCACGGAGGGGAACGCTCGAGGGAATCCTAATATTTTATCGTGCTGTGGATATTATTACTGCTGTTCCTACATACTCCATACTCAACCCACTCTCAATATTTCATGTCAAGCTCTACTCCGAAAGCCGTCTGCTGGCACACCTGTATATTATCCACAATAATGACACCAGTAAATATCCTGTTTTACCCTTTGTCAGAACTGTCTAAGATTACATAAACATGACATATTTTAAGGAGGAATGCATCTCTGTTGTTCACAATTTAACAAAGATAAAGCTGTGGCAAATATCATAAGCTATAAATAAAGACATCTACCATTGTACTGCACTTATTCATCTCTGGGTTGAACAAATGTTAATTATAGAGAATTTGAAAATGGGACTTGTTAATGTCATTTTTAATTTAGCATGTTACAGTGTAAATGTTTTCCATTGTGGTAATTTACACCTGTTATCACAAGCTTCATTATTAGGTTTACAGTGGAGCTGCTCTCTGTGACTCTGAAATTTGCTTAAAATGGCAGAAACAATTACTAATTAGAAGGGCATGTTTACTTTAATTATATTTATTTCCTAGTCTAGTTTTATATGTAATGTACTATGGAAGTGTATGATTTAATTAGTGAAACCCATTTATCACAAGCAATTTCTCAAATGAGTACCGCTTAAAAAATACAACAGATTTTTTTCAGTGTTTCATAAATTCCTTGGATGGTATTTTCTAGAGAGGCAACTCGACTTGGAAATCTTTCACTCATGACTTCAGAGCATGTTCCCATTGCTATTCCCCAAACTGCAATAATTACCAGTAACATAAATTCAACTCTAAGAATTTTTCATGCAAATTTTAAGATATAATATGCAAAATTAGACATGTATCAGCACGCTTTATTTTTAAAATTCCTACTCAAACTTAACACTCACGAATTTCATTTAAAACCCTTACTTTAAATATATGAATAGCAAATTCCATACGCTTAAATAAAGAGGCGCGCCAGCCCAGTCACAGTGGCACAGTCACGGGGCAGTATTCCTCAGAGCTGGGGGCCGCCGGGGAGATCAGGTTCTGTTCCACAGAAGACAACCTGTCTCTAAACCTCGATCTCTTTCTCTCTCTCTTTCTTTCTTTCTTTCTGATTTTTGTCATAGGGCATGTGTGCTCGCTGGAGTGGAGAAAGAGTGAGAGAACGTGAGAAGTCACCCCCCACCCCCAGGGAGGATGGCCACACTGCAATTCCTTTTCCATTCTCTTTCGGGGATATTGAGCACACATGTACACGTGTCCAGCATGATTTCCAAACTGCAAGGTCCAAGACTCAGATCATGGTGGGCCACATGAGAGTCCAGTGCCTCAACCACCAGCTACCTGCTGGCCCCATAACCTCATATCTTATAAGAGAAAACGCTGGCATTTCCGGACACCCCACAAGCCAGTCTGGACTTTTCAAGACCAAGACAGGAAAGACTGAACAGGCTGGAGACTATTTTAGATTAAAAAGAGATAAAGAGATGGGATGATTAGATACAATGTATGTATAACCCCTGAAGAGATCCTGGATTTCGAAAAATGGCCTGTAAGGAAAATTACGGAGATAATTGGGGAAATTTAAATTCAGACTATGTGCTAGATGATACTATTATCTTAGTGTTAGGGAATTTCCCAGTGTTCTAATGGTAACAGAGGGTGCAAGAAAATAAACTAATTCTTGGAAGTACACTTAAATGCTTAGACAAAGAATTATAATCTGGAACTTGAAATGAAAGCTTTGAAGCAAGTACAACAAAATGGCGAAATGGCTGAGGAAGTGGGGAGGGGGGTTTCAAGGGTATTTCCCATGCTCACTACATCATGTTTTCAACTTTTCTTTACGCTTGAATTCTTTTCAGTCACAAGACAGGAAAATCCAAAGGGTGACATGGATGGCCAGGCTACAAGTACTCCATCCTTCTTTCACACAGACTTTCAAGAATCATTACTGCATTCCTCTGATTTAAGCTTTTTAGCATTGTGTTGGTGAAATGACAGTGTTACACTTGCATATGGTTTCTGGCAGTCTGCCTTAACTGTATTAATAGTTATCTCGGGAGCCAGTAGGTGGCGTGTTAGTTAAGGTGCTAGATTCCCACACGGCTGACTATGCAGTTCGAGTCCTGGACCTATCAGCTTGAAAATCATGCTGGGGATGATTTTCATTTCCAGCTTGAAAATCATGCTGTATTCTGCAATGATACACAATGAATGAATGTAAAATAAATTTAAAAAGAAATGGAAAATCATGCTGGGGGGCCAGCAGGTGGCATGGAGGTTAAGGTGATGGATCCCACATGGCTGGCTGCATGGTTCACATCCTGGACCCAGCAGCTTGAAACTCATTCCCGGTATGTATGAAGCATGCCTAAAATCCCAAGAGGGGAATAGATGAGAAGGGACTGAGGTGTGGCCATCCTCCCTGGGGTGATTTCTCACTTTCCCTCTGTCTCTTTCCAGTGAGCACATTTGGCTTATGGCAAAATCCTAGAAAAATAAATAAAATAAATAAAGTTTTCTCAGCCCAGACACAGTGGCACAGAGGCAGTTTGGTGCTCTGGAAGACTGGGGTTTTAGTCTGCAGGTTGACAAGCATATGCCACATTCATGATCCCAGCTGGCTGGAGGGCCGGAGGGAGGATCATGACATGAGATCCTCTTGAGGATGCTTGTCTCTACCTGTCTTTCTCTCATGACATAAATAAATAAACTTTAAACTATCTATATGGTTATCCTGCTGGTTAGGGCAACTAGCAAGCCACTTTATTAAAATGTCTATCCGCCCCCACCTCAGCCCTGAATTTTAACCTTGGGGGCTGGCCAGGCTGAATTAAGAAAGTAAAAGGGTGTTTCAAAGAAAGAGCCAGAAAACACGAGCTGAGCTGATTCAGTGGCTCTCAGAGGGTGCAGACGGCGAGCTGGCTGGGAGTGCTGCAGCCCATCGTAGACAAACCCTCGGCTCAGCAGCTTTCAACCACAGCCTTCAAACACACTGCACTTGCCACATTCTGACGCCAAAAATAGATCTCCGCTCTCCAGAAAAGGAAGGAATTAGGATGAGGCAAAGCTTGTTAGGAGAAACAAGAGAGGCTGGTATTGAACCTGATTAGACAGTAGCTTCTTCCTACTCCTCTTTCCCAAACTGTAAAAAGTGAAAATGAAAAAGTAGCACGGTTCACATGCTTTATCTTTATCATGGAGACAGACGTTGAAACCCCAGGATCTCTGGGGATAGAAGGTTTGTGTGTGTCTGCATGTGTGTGCCACCTCTGAGTTCATACATGTACAACATACTCCCTGTGTGCAGTTCACAAAGGGATATCCAGATGAAGGGAGGCTGACGAAGCAGGGGACATTTCAGCAAATGGTAACCTTCGCCTTAGAAACCAGGAACCGGAGTAATTAGATTACAATCTTTCCAACACTGTGGGAGAGATTTGATCAATTAGAGCCAAGATCAGTTACATTATTTGGTTTACCTAAGTAATGGACCCTTAAATGCAATCGATATTTCTCCAGGCTGTGAGTCTCCAAGACCTGAGGAGCATTCAACAAAAAATACAAATGGATTTTCAAAGGGCCTCAAGATGTTCAATCACAGACGGCCGCAAGGGGATGCGAAGGGTGGGGGGAGAAGGAACCAGACTGATGTCTATCTGGCTCTTCATTTCTCTCCCTCACTTGGGTGCCATGTTCATATTGGTTTGTTTTTGCTGTTCACATCTGAATTAAATTTGTTGACCCAAAGAGCCTTAATCCAGGAATGAGCAGCCACATCATTCACTTTGCTTTTAGAATTTCAGTATTAAAACTCATCTGACAGGGGAAAGAATAAGATTCAGATTTCTTGTGTGTGTGTGTGTGTGTGTGTGCTTGCCAGAAAGACAAAGAGAGACAGAAAGCGAGAAATCACCCCCCAGGGGGGATGGCCACGCTGCAATCCCTTTTCCTCCATTCTCCTCTCAGGATCTAGGGAACGCATGCACACGCGCCCGGCGTGAGTTTAAGTCACTGGGTCTGGGACTCGAACCGCAGTCGACTACCTGGAAGTCCAGTGACATAGCTCTTATGCTAACTGCTGATCCCAGATTTCTTCTGTGTTTTAACATGCAAAACTGGCCAGCTGCGGTGATGCAGTGGTAACGCAATGCTCTGTGATGCTGAAGCCACATGAGAAGGTCCAGAGTTTGAGTCCCAAGTTCCCCCTATACATGCTAGGCACACGTGCTCATGTCTATGGCCCTGCCTGGCTGATGTTGGGGGTGAACTATAGAAAAAAAACTCTGTTAGAGGGGTCCTTGTCTCTCCTAGAAAGAAATGAGCTTTAATTTTTTTTTTTTCTAAACTAACCTACAAAACTTAAATCATGATGTTATGGGGCGGGGGGTGAATTTAGGGAAGGGCAAAGGGGTGTGAGACCCAGTCTGCTTGAGGACTGCTCCGAGCTGATTAGACCCTGCCTAATAAGACTACCTTGTTTACAATGGATCCATAAAAGCCCCCTGATGACACCAAACTTCCAGACTACCCCATTCCAAGTCAGGGGCTGGGTTGAGAAAATTTCATTCAACTTGGTGGGTCCATTTACCAAAGCATACCATTTAGAGCCCTAAAAGAATGTATGTGTCCACTAGGCAGAATGCTCCCCAAAGCGCTCCTCTTAGTCCACTTGCTCTCATCCTAAATGACGCCCCCTGGAGGGGCAGGCAGTACAGCCACAGCAGCGCCCGCTGGTGTTCTCTCCAGCAGCCTCCTCGTGCACTGGCGTGGGCCTGCATACCTGAAGCAAGCAAGCCTCTTATCAGCAATTTGTTTAACACATGTAATAATTAGAAAGTGAAGCAACTAATTCCTGACTTCCTCAAGAGCAGGGCTTCTGTTAAAAAGTGTGGGGAAATGCGACAAGAGGGGAAGTGGAGAGGAGGGAAATTTATACTGAGAGTTTACTTTGCATAGCTTTGAAGTCTCTGCAGTAATGATGACGAGAAGCCGAGGCAATCTAAAACAACAGGCAATCAAAAAGTCATTTATATTTACCTTTTATCATCAATTATCTTCCTCTTGGCAGCAGTTGAAAAATTATGTTTTACTCAAAAGTCAGCCTGTTGACTTTATTTATACAACACCTGAACTGTGTTGGGCGTCAGCGCGTTAGCCACTGTGGAATTTCAAATTCTGCTGTTTAGCAGTAACTGAGAGTTGACTCCGAGAGCAGTCTTTTGACTGAGTAACTGTATAATCATTTCTTAAGGCAGAAGCGCTTAGTGTCGAGAGTGTGGAAACTTCCAGCTTGCTGTCAAGTCAAATCATTTTCTTCTAAAAACCAGAAAACGCACCTAAGCTCAGTCTTCCCATCGATGGAGTGGGGATGAGAATGCACAACTTGCACAGCTGTCTTCTAGCCAGGAAGGGGGGACATGTGAAGCACCTAGAATGGTCTTGGATGCAGGTCAGATGCCTAGTCCACCATGATGGCTGTCAGGAGCAGGATCCTGGAGGGACAGTTTCCCATGGAGGGTCCTGCACCTCTCTGGCTGCATCATCTGCTGATTCAAGGAGAGGAGGCCGATGCTAGGAACACAGAGGGAATGCCCCCATGGAGCTTCTGATGGTGGCCCTGTGCTCATTTAACTATGCGAACCAGCAGGAAAGCTGCCTGATGATCCCTCTCATTGGCATTAAAGGATTAACTAGCATTCTGGGTTCCTCAAGGAGGTCTGAAGAGTGTTTATGTAGAAAATGAAGAACTTAGGATTCAGGTACATAAACTAGACTGTCACCTGGGTCACTCTGACCGCCTTTGCACCTGGCTAATGGATATCTTCCTCAAAATTGAACACCCCGTTTCCAGTGGCAGCAGTCTTCTGTCCTGGTTAAGGTTTCTTGACTTGACTTCTTTCACTTAACAGCCAGTCTGATCCTGAGGGCTGGAAAGGGCCCCAGAGGCCTTAATTAATATGACCTGTTCATCGACTGACCAGTCTGGCAAGAAGAACATGGGGCTATGGATTGAGAAGACCTAAATACTAGAGCCACTTTGGGCCAAATCAAGCTAAAGTAACTTGGGTAAGTTACAGCATCTGAAACTCTGTCTTCTCACCTACAAAATGAGGCTATTTGCGCTACATATAATCACTGTGATGGCTGGACTTAACTGGACCAGACATTATACTGGATGTTTCTGTGAAGCAGTTTCTGGGTGAAACTGACACTCCAATTGGAATGTTGAAGGATCCCATCCAATTGGTCAAAAGTTTAAACAGAACAAAAAGGCAGAGGCCAGTAGGTGGCATGGTGGTTAAAGCACTAGACTCTCACCTGACTAGTGTGGTCCGAGTCCCAGACCTCATGGCTTGAAAAATCACACTGGGCATGTGTAGGTGCATGCCCAAAATCCCAAGAGGAGAATGGAAGAGAAGAGACTGATGCTTGACCATCCCACTGGGGGGCGGGGGAGATGAAGTCTCACTTTCTTTGTCTCTCTCAGGTGAGAGCACACATGCCCTATGGCAAAAAAACTTAAAAAAAAAAAAAAAAGGTTGACCTGTCTAGGAGATTGAATGAATTTCTTTTTGTCTGACTGCCTTGAGATGAGACATGTTTTACCCTGCCTTCAGACTCAAAATGAAAATACCAGGTTTTGTTGGATTTTAAGCCTGCCAGGCTTTGACCTCTCCTGGGTCTCCAGCTTGTCAACTCACCCTGCAGATCATGGAATTTGTCAGCCTCCCTCATCACATGAGCCAATTGTTTATAATAAATGAACAGAGAGAGAGAGAGAGAGATTGATTCATCTGTCTCATCGATCTCATTTCTCTGGAGAACCCTGATACAATTCCCAAAGATATTTTCAATTCTAACCTCTGCCAAATGGTCGTCCAGTCTCTCGGTAAACCCATCACAGAGACAAGACCTCATCTCGCCTCACGGAGCATGGAAGTGGCCTCTTGGGAAGTACCGCCCTAGGTGAGAATCCAAGGCTGAACCGGCTGTGTTCCCACCCACAGAGAGCTTCTAGCAGGTGTGACGGGACCTGAGCAGATACAGGTGCTATCCTCTAGTCCTTGTGATGACATTAATGAAGGCTGAGAGTGCCTTATTGTTGTTAGTTTGGTTTCATTTTGTTTTTCTTGAGTATATCGCACTTATACCGAGTCTGCGGTTACCCCTTAACTCATTTTCACAAGAATTACAGTGAGCCCACGTCATCACCCAATACTTTCTGAGGAGTGCTTTTCATATAGAATTGCAGGATTTTGCTTTTTTTTTTTTTTTTACTATAACCAACATTATCTCGATACCTCAGAGCCAGAAATTTTGCAGTTCTTAGCCTCACATCTAAAAGACCATCTCCTCCTCTCACACTCTCATCTAGAGATCAGATTGTATGCTTTCACATAGTTTCTGTAGCAACTGCTCAGCTCCATTACTGTAACCTGAAAGCAGCCGCAGAAAATAAGTAAATGAATGGGCATGATTGTTTTGATAAAACTTTATTTACAAACACAAGTGATGGGCTATTTTTGGCTTGGAGGACATAGTTCATTGATCAAGTCATTCATTGCCCAGTTTTAAACAGTTGTTGCAACAAATATAAACTCATCGAACTGTATTACCATCCAGCCTGATTTTCTCCATCCTGCCCATGACATGAGAGGCTCTCAAGTGGCTTGTTGAAATCAATATTTGCTCTTTAGCTGGTATTCCCCTCATGGATCAGACAAATGATCCCATCTAAACGGGGGGAAATCTTGTTCTTAGAGAATCCTCTCTGTCTCTCAGTATCCATGGCTGCCTTTTTTATGTTCATAAACATCTGCTTATTATTGCTTTAGAATTTCATCAGAAACTGACTTCAGCTCATCTATCTATAGTTTCTAAATTATGCTTCTCCCCTTGAAAACTTGGTCGTGTTTGTCAGACTTATTTACTACCTTCTGGCATCCTTTTCGTCTTGATTCACATAGTATTATCAAAAGTGGTTCCACAATCACATCTATAACTTCTTTCCATACGTAAGAGACCTCAATGCTTCAGCTCTCCTTATCTCTTCTATCTCGGGCTGTCATTTCTCCTAACCATGTTTATTCTACTTGTCCTAATTTGAAGATCATTTTTCCTGATAAACATGATAAAACCAGAATAGGAGTGGAACAGTTCTGCTTTCTCCATATCATCTATTTCACTATATCATCTGTTCTAAATAAGGCTATGACCTTTTCTGGCTCCAAATCTATTTGTTCTAAACCTGCATCTGTAGGTGGCCGCACAGCTCGTTTCCAGGACAGTCTGGAATAGATCTAATACCCTGGAATAAATTTTAATAAACATTAGTAGAACTCCATGATTCAGAAAAGAATCCCATTTGAATAGCTGATTTCATAGGTAAAGCACTTCAAAGGTGTTTGGGCTCTTGGGTCTCTCACACACTCAAGAGAAAGAGAAAAATATCTCTGTTGAAATCTTCAGCCCTTGGATTCATTCCTGACTCTGCTGTTTACTATCAATGTGACCTTAGAATAAGTTATTTAATCTCCTTAACTCTCACCTCTGCCCTTGTGTCTATTAAATTACTACCTGCATGATTAAGGCAGGTAGCACAGTACACACACCACCTAGGAAATGCTCAGCAGATAGCACGTACACACACCACCTAGGAAATGCTCAGCAGATGTTACTGACTATTCTCAGCAGTACCAATGTCGTTAGCACTCCCCACCGTCTCTGTGCCATTCCCACTTTCTGGCCTCATCCCATGCATACACATAGGTTTACATTTATGTGTGGCTGTGTATGCTCCATAGTGCCCTCATACAGATATTCTGTGCATAAAACTATAACTCTTCAATCAAGGCATATATTTGTGATGGCCAGAAGGGAGTATTTTAGAACTTAGAAGGGCAGACATCGCTGTCCATTGCAAAGAACACCAAAATTCAGTTTACTTTGAAATACACAATTAGAAATACTTCTCACTGGCCAGGTTGAGCACCCATAACACAAAAACTCAAATTGCTATAAAATCTGCAGTTTCTTCTTTTTTTAATTAAAATTTTATTTTATTTTATTTATTTTTTGTCTTTTTATATATTTTACTTCTTTATTCCCTCTTGCTTCTTTCCTTCTCACCCTTCTCCATTTCTCACTCTCCTCCCTCACCATCACTGGTATCCACAGTTACTCTCCATGCTTTTATTCAGTCCAATATTTCAGTTTTGCCATAGAGTGCAGACATTCAGTATTTTTTTTTGAGTTTTTTTTTTTTCTGCTATAGGGTGCATGTGCTTGCCAGACAGACAGAGAGAGACAGAGAGACAGAAAGCGAGAAATCATCCCTCGGGGGGGATGGCCACGTCGCAATCCCCTCTCCTCCGTACTCTTCTCAGGATCTTGGGCACACACGCCCAGCATGAGTTTCAAGCCACCAGGTCTAGGACATGAACTGTGGTCAACTACGTGGGAGTCCAGCAACATAGCCATCATGCTAACTGCTGGTCCTGACATTCAGTATATTTTAAGTGGGGGTATACAATGCCTCTCTTTCATAGTCTGGCTTGCTTCACTTAGCAGTAAATCTTCCATATTCATCCACTTTCTATCAAATGTCAGAGTCTCATTTTTTTTTATTGGCTCAATAGTACTCCGAGGTGTATGTGCCACATTTTTTCAATCCATTCATCTGTTTATGAACATTTTGGTTATTTCCATGTCTTAGCTATTGTGAATAATGCCACAAAAAATATGAATGTGCAAGTGAGTGAGGTAGATACCCAGGAGTAGAATTGCAGGGTCATATGGTAGTTCTATTTGTAGATTTTTGAGGAATCTCCATACTGTTCTCTACTGTGGCTGTACTAATTTACATTCGTATCAACAGTGTAAGAGAGTTCTCTTTTCTTCACAGCCTCCCCAGCACTTATCATTATTTATTTTTTTAATTTTAGCCATTCTGACTGGGGATAGGTTAGATTTTTATTTGCATCTCCCTTACAATAAGGGATGTTGAGCATTTTTTCATACACTTTTTGCCTATTTACATGTCTTCCTTAGAGTTGTCTGTTTAGCTCATTTGCCCATCTTTTAATTGGGTTGATCATTTTTTTCCCCCTGGGTGAGTTGCTTGAGTTCCCTGTATATTCTGGTTATCAGTCCCTTGTCTGAGGCGTAGCTTGTATCATCCCATGAGGGTTGCCCATTTACTCTAGTTATTTTTCTTTTGTTCTGCAGAAGCTTTTAACCTGATATAATTCCACTCCTGTTTTATCACATTCTTTTTCTCACTAATCTATTGTTGCTGCTTTAAACTCAACTCTTATCTCCCCACAATCTTGGAAAGTCTCTCCCACTTTATTGAAGGCATCTTCATCTTCACTAGAAAGCTGGCTACTCAGAAGAAGTTTCTCCTCTGGCAAAGAAGAAATCTGTGTTTATAACCTACATAATTCTTGACCTGCCTGGCGGGAATGCAAACATGTATTCCATGAATCTCACAGCATCTGTATTTCCCAGAATCAAGATAAACTATTATCCTTCATGGTTCCCTTGGGAACACGCCCCCAAAACATAGAAGATTCCAACTGTCAAATAGCTTGAGTAAATCACACAGGTCAAAAAGAAAATGACTACATTAACTTTCTGAGAAAAAGACTGATCCAAGACATATTCAAATTAGGGCATCAGAAAAGGGACCACACAGAAGAAAAAAAAAAAAAAAAAGAGTGATAGCCAAGGTTTTAGTAACCACTACAAAACTAGCAATCATTTACTGAGTAACTGGGATATTTCGAGAAATGAAAGACTAGGGAACTTCATAAATCTTATGTATTCCTCTCAACAATATCACCTGAAATTGAGGCTCAGAGGAATCAGCTGCCCAAAAGACACAACAGGCAATGATAGGGACAGTCTCTATAAGCAGAATTCATGCTCTTTCAGTTACACTGTGCAACTTTTTTAAAAAGATGCTCCAAATCTGTTTTAAAACATGGGGTGGACAAGTGGAGTGCTGGCTAAGGTGCTAGATTCCACATGGCCAAACTTGGTTCAAGTCCTAGATTCAGTCACTTGAAAAAAATCAAAACAAATAAATAATAAGTGTGTTTTTTAAATAGTTTAAAAAAAGAAAAGTATATTTTTGCACATTATTGAGAATGTGCTGCATAAACCTCATTAAATGGATAGCTCACCTTTACTTGGCAATTTGGGATGGTCGCAGTCAGATAGCTGAGGTTGTTTTCAACACAAAACCTTTACATAATGCACACGAGGACAAGAGCTGGAAGCAGGTATCTACAATGAGGTGTGCATTCAGCACACTGGAAGAAGGTGTCATCTGGATTCATTCTATATACCAGGGAGAAAATGTGTATCTATCATAAAGCAGCCCAGAGGATAGCCCGTGGGCCCTGAACTTCAACAGAGAGCCTATCCTAGTCCCTTTACTTGTTATGTGTATAACTTTGCATGCGATGTTTGGTGTTGCTGAGCTTTCAGGAGCTGAATGGATCTTTGCAGCCTGGGTCCTCTTTCTAGGAATGATGCTGGGGCAACAAGACATCCACATGCCAATGAATCGAGGTGTATCCTGGGCTAGGATTCCCTATAACCACCTACCATGTTCAGATATGTGCAGGCAGGACACAAGGCTCGGCATCTAGCTGTATTCGTGGCTAAGATGTATTTCAGCTGTGTAGTGAGGATACACAGCTGGACCACCGGAAACAGAGACACAGGCAGAATCTGGAGGAACTCAGGTGAGGCTTCCTCACCCTCCTGCCCTCTCATAAGGGACCCCTCAGTGTACTCCCCAGGAACAAAAATGCAGCAATACGAGTGTGATGTTTCTGCCCGGGGATGCTCCTCACAGACGCAGCAACCAAATTGTGAACTGGAGGAGGACCACCCAGGCACCTTCCGTCTAGACCTCACGGAAATGACAGACATCCCCGGCACAAAAACAAGAAATCCATTCCCCACACCATACACAAAAATTAACTCAAAATCAGTCATAGACCTAAATGTAAGAGCTAAATTTTTAAACGCGTAAAAATGTATAGGAGTAAGTCATCATGGTATTGCTTAGCAAAACTTTCTTAGATATGACACCAGAAATATAAGTAACAAAAGAAAATAATGAAATAATTAAGTGATTTTCATCAGAATTCAAAAAAAAATTTTTTTTTTGAGAGAGTGACACATTTTTGCTATAGGGCACGTGCACTCACTCACTGGACAGAGAGACAGAAAGTGAGAAATCACTTCCTGGGGGATGGCCACACCACAGTCCCTGCTCCTCCATTCTTCTTTTAGGATTCTGGGCCCACACACGCATGTGTCTGGCCTGTGTTTCAAGCCACCAGGTCCAGGACTCAAACTACAGTCAACCATGTGAGCGTCCAGCCCTTAACCACTACTCCACCTGCTGGCCCTCCAGAATTAAAACCTTATATGCTTAAAAAATGTCATCAAAAAAATGAAACAAAATGGTAGAAAATATCTACAAATTAGACATCTGATAAAAAAACATGTAGCTAGAATATATAAGGAATGATGGCCAATTTGGGTGACACAGTCGGTAGCAAGCTGAACTGCAGTGCTGGAAGCAACATGGCTATCAGCAGGTTCGGATCCTTGGGTTGTCCTGAAAACACACCAGGCATGCACATGCATGCCCAAGATCTTGGTGAGTTGGAGGGATAGGAAAGAGAATCACTGTGCTCTTCTCTCTCTCTCTCTCTCTCTCTCTCACACACACACACACATACACTTTCTCTCTCATGTACATCCACATGCTCTCATGAAGTTAATAAATTAGAAAAAGAATTATTAAAATTCAACAATAAAACAAAAACAACACTGTAAAATGGGCAAAGGATATGAATAGACTGTTCTCCAAATATGCAAATGGCCAATAAGCACATGAACAGGTGCTCAACCTCATTGGTCACTAGGGAAATACAAATCCAGACCACAGTGAGATACCATTTCATGTGAGCACCAGAATGCCTACAATCAACAAGACAGACAAAAACAAACACAAGCAAGCATATGAGAAATTGGAACTCTCTACACAACTGGCAGGAATACTGGTTGGGTCATGAAGATATTCTTTTCTTTTTTAAAAGTTAATTTCTTCCAGGAGAGAGGATCTGCATGTGCATGAGGTAGAAAGACAGAGAGAGAGAGAAAGGCATTCTCGCCAGGGTCTTACTACACTGCAATCCCATTCCTTCAGCCCTCTAGCCAGTGAGAAACACCAGGTGTGTTTCAGGTCAGCTTAGAATCTGACCCCATGGTCTGCAGTTGGCCAAGTGACCTCTGCACTGCAGATCAGTATACTACTTACTCTGCCACCACTGTGGGAACAGAGGCGATGTAAAATTGATTGTGGTGATGGCTGCACAACTCTGTGAGTATGCTGAAATCACTGAATTGTATACTTTATGTGGGTGAGTCTATGGCATGAAAATTATATCCTAAGAAAGCTATTTTAAGAAAAGAAAACCGGGCTGGCAGGTGGCGTGGTGGCTAAAGGTGCTGGACTCCCACATGGTTGACCCTGGTTTGAGTCCTGGAACTGGCGGCTTGCTTTCTCACTCTGTCTGTCTGTCTGTTTCTGTGTGTGTGTGTGTGTGTGAGAGAGAGAGAGAGAGAGAGAGAGAGTGTGTGTGTATGTGTGTCTTGCTATGGTCAAATAAAAAAAAATGATGATAAATAAAATAAAGGAAATAATTCTTAAAAAAAAGAAAACCATATGTTCTTATTTCTTCCAAATCCAAGACAAGTTAACAAAGGGCAATGAGGAAAAGAGTCTAATTTTGATCCAGAGGCCACACCAATGTTCCCATCTGGCTAAAGAGTCAGCCAAGACGCCAGATGCCAGCGGTAGAGGAGTGTGCCCCAGGACCTGGCACGGAGGCCTGGCAAGCGCCTTTGAAAGAGGACAATGAAAGCTTATCTGGCATGGAACACAGTGATAGCCAGAGAACAAGCTTTGACATTGCTAGCCATATGAGGTGCTTCTTTGAGAGAATAAATAAAGTTCTGCACAACAAACACAAATGGCCAATGACCCCACACATCCACCTGATCCACTTCCGAACATTTAGAGAGGACCCAAAGGACCCAGACATGCCGTGAAGATGTTTTTACCAACGAGGTGGGAAACACACTTTCCATTATCATTTGGTTCGACACTGGCCTCTGAGAACAGGTAATCACATGCAAACCAGCCCAGCTTAGTGTTACCCACAAACTCGTCGCCTTGACGTCACATGAATAGGTAGTAAAGTTTAGGGGAAAGCAGCGTCACTGTCCTGATGTCGCAGCAAGCTGTATAGGTGCCATCTCACACGCCCCGCGTTGAGTGGTCCTCCCGACCACTCAGCAAGGGGTGATCATTTTCCAGATGGGAATGTTGAGGCACAGGACCTCCACTGTCCAAGGTCACAGAGATAGGGGAAATAAAACTGGGCTTCAAACCCAATCAGGTTGGCTCCAAAGACGTTCCCCTTAACCGCTGCACTAAATGCTCTCTACCCATCAGTGCCACTTTTTCCCACCACCAAGCTTCATCTCTTCTAGAAGATGGTCAAAGGCTTTATTGAAAGACAGGTAACTCTATAGAAACATACATCATTTTAATCTGCTCTACTAGGAAAACTGTTTAACTATTTACTTTTATTTAACATACTTACTTCAAAATTTTTATGCCAATAACTCTTTTATTTACAGTAGAATTAGGTTCACAGCAGCACTGTAAAGGTGGTACAGAAGATCCCTGTATACCCTTCCCCCAGTTAACCCTATCATTAACATGGTATGAGGAAACTTCAAAAAGTCCGTGGGAAAAATGGAACTAAAGTACGAGTCTGTTGTGGGTACAGTGTTGACAACCATGCATAGATTTTTCATGCTGCACATTTCCATGGACTTTCTGAACACCCTGTGTACATTACTATGCATGTTTGTCACAATGAAGGAACCAACACTAGTACAATCTTATTAACTAAATACTGTCCTTTCTTTGCATTTCACATTTTGTTATTTTTATTTTTAAGGTTTTTGCCATAGGGCATGTGTGCTCGCAGGAGACAGACAGAGAGAGGGAAAGTGAGAAATCAACCCTCAGGGGAGACAGCCATGCCACAATCCTTTCTCCTCCTGGGATTTGGGGCACACACATACCCAGTGTGATTTTCAAGCCACACCTATACCCATTTTGTTTTAAAAGCCACTAGGTCTGGGACTTGAACTGCAGTTGACGATATGGAAGTCCAGCGCCATAACTACTATGCCACCTGCTGGCTTCCATATCACAGTTTTTCCCCCCACTTTTTTCCTTGTTCTGTCCCAGATCCCAACCCATTACATTTAGTTGCTGTGGCTCCTTCACCTACTTTGCTCTGGGATGGTTTGCTCAGGGTTTCTTTGTTTTTGGACTTTGACAGTTTTTTTTTTTTTTTAGAGGTTTTCGCTATAGGGCGCATGCGCTCGCCAGACAGACAGAGAGAGACATAGAGACAGAAAGCGAGAAATCACCCCCAGGTGGGATGGTCATGCCACAATCCCTTCTCCTCCATTCTCCTCTCGGGATCTTGGGCACGCACGCACACGCGCCCGGCGAGAGTTCTAAGCCACCGGGTCTGGGACACAAACCGCGGTCAACTATGTGGGAATTCAGCGACATAGCCATTACGCTAACTGCTGGTTCCCAGACTTTGACACTTTTGAAGAGCACTAGTGAGGCCTTTTGTACAATGCCCCTTGATTTGGGTTTTACTGGTGCTTTGCTCACTCATCAGATGAGACTACGGTTTTAGCAGACTACAGAAGTGACACAGCTGTCTCGTCACACCTCCTCGAGCTGTGACACTACCCAGGCAACCTTTACCTGGCTGGAGCATCACCACAGTTACCTTCTCCTTTCACCACATTTTGCTTTTCAGCAGTAAGCCCCAAAATGCAGCCCTCACTTCAGGAATGGGAAATTAAGCTCCACCTCCTCGAGCGAGAACTAGCCATAAAAATATAATCATATTTTTATTGATGTTAATCTAAAACAATATGCCAACTGACAGTACACTACCCTGCCTTGCTGCTAGTTTTTGCGCTGATGGCGTCTTGCCCATCATTCTAATGTCTCAGAACCACAGGAAGTAAGACCTATTTTCATCAAGGCAATAAAAAAGAAAAATTAACTGGCTTACATAGAAAGTGGGAAATTTGGGGGCAGGGGTGGGGACAGCAGGTGACATGATGGTTAAGGCACTGGTATCCCACATCATTGACCAGTTTGAATCCTGGACCTGGCAGCTTGTTTTCTCACTCTCTCTGATAAACATGTGTGCCCTGTAGCAAATTAAGAAATAATAATGAGAAATAAAATAAAATAAAATGAAGAACTCTTTAAGAAAAAAAAAAAGAAGGTAGGAAATATGGCCAGCCACAGTGGCTCCATGGTAACACAATACTCCACAATGCTGGAGCCACAGGAGAAGGAAGGTCCTGCATTCCTGTGCCAAGGTCTCCCTGTACGCAGCCGGAGCATGTGCACATACCCGTGATCCTGGCTAGCTGGGACCAAGGTGGACCATGTTGTAAAGATTTTCTTGGGGATCTCCTTCCATCTCTCTCTCTCTCTCTCTCTCACTTTCCCTCATGGAAGAAATAAACCTTAAAAAAAAAATCTATTTCTTCATAGAAGATATTTAACAGATAATGGGTGGTCAGAGAAAGGAGGAAAAAGTATCCCAAGACAGAAGGAGCAATACGCACGGCACTCATCTGTACAGACAAGTGTGAAACTGTAGGCGTCAAATGAGCCACCCACCGGCAGACAGAAATCTCCAGAGGGAGGTGCCAGGCTTTCCAAAGGAACTTCTCAGAGTTACTGTGTCACAACTGACTTCATAACTTGATATACCCTTCATGGACTCTTAGTAAAGAACTAAAGACAGAACTTTGTATATCTTGGAGGGGAAAATGCTGGTATAATCTCCACCACCACCACTGATGGGGTTAGGTGCCTGGTCTCAAGTCTAGTGAGCCCTGTTTTAAAGCCGGAAAGTGCAGCACTTGACAAGAGGTGCCTAGAATCTGGGAGCCATACTGGATGGACTGACAACTGCACTAGGAGGTACCTCCACCCCTGTTCTCCTCCAAAGTGGAGCAAAGGTGCCCTAATCTGGCAAGACAGAATTTATGGTGGGAATGCCACCCAGAGGGACAGCCTGTCTGAGACACTCCTTCCAGGGGGATTAGGTGACAATAGGGCCTGGGTGGAGCAATCGCTGTAAAATCAAAAGCTGCAAGAGACTGGAAGCAGCTGAGGGCAAAGGCTGCTACAGAAGGGCCTGACGCTGGAGGCCCAGCGAGCAGCCAGCCTTAACAGCGGGCCGTGTGGAAGTCCCTTGGGAACCAGCTAAGGCTTCCACAAGTATGGCAGCCTAAATACTCTGGGGTCTCCCAGAAAAATAACTAGAACCTGAGTAAAAAATAAATATTGCTTTATTGGGCTCAGAGGAAGTAAGAAAACTTGAGGCGGGGGGGGGGGGTGGTAAGAAAACACACACACACAGTAAAACCTTGGGTAATGAACACAAAAAGGCCCAGGGGCCTAGGAGGGCAAGTGCTGATTTCTACATGGCCTCAGGGAAGCCCCAAGTCTGCAGCCGAGTGTGAGAACTAAACTATAATCCCTGGACTACACCCAGGCATCTGGAAGGTGACGAAATGGTCTCAGGTCAGTAGCACTCTTACTTGCGTAAGTAAAAGCAAACACTCTCTGAGCAAAAGCATCCTTGACTTAGGCCCCATGGCTTTTCCTACAGATTGAGATCAATCAAATATGAGCTAGCAATTAAGGTTTACTAAACACACATGGAAACCAAACACACCGTGAGAGAGTATGAAAAAATAACGAACAACAGATGTAAAGCACCAGGGACTTCAGAGGCTACAAAGTAATTACATATAAACGTTAAAGAAAAAAAAAGAATCACAAAAATGAGCAAGCAACAAGTGACTATCAAAAATGACCAGGCAGTTTCAGTTTTGCAAGGGGAGAGAAGTTGCAGAAATTGGTTGGGCAGCAATATAAATTGAACTATACAATTACAAATGGTTAGTGTTAGCCACATGGTGTAGAAGTCGTACAACACTCTGCAAACACAATGCTGTGATGCTGAGGCCATATGGTAAAGGCCCCAGGTTCACGTCCTGGGGGCTCACTGTCCATGCCAGGCAGATGTATGCATGCCTATAATCCTGGTTGGCTTTGACTGGGGGGTAGAATGCAGAATAAAGACCCTATTGGGGGGACAAACAGATGGCATAATGGTTACTTCGCTGGACTCTCACATAGTCGATTGTGGTTCTAGGCCCAGACCTGGCAACTTAAAACTCACACTGGGTGCATGTGTGTGCCTGCCCAAGATCTCAAGAGGGAAATGAAGGAAAAGGGATTGCAGATGACCAACTCCCCTGGGGGGTGATTTCTCACTTTCTATCTCTCTGTCTCTCTCTGTCCGGTGAGTGAACGTACCCTATAGCAAAAATCTCTCTCTTAAAAAAAAAAAGAAAAGAAAAAGACCCAACTGGAAGTACTCTTTATTCCTTTCTCTCTCTTTCCCAAAAACCCTTTGAGGAAATAAATGGAACTTTTAAAAATTGGTTAAGATGGTGAATTTTATGTTTTATATATATATATGTATACATATATATATAACCATAATTTTTAAAAAATGACCAGACAGATTTTAAAGAAACCAAATAAAACTTTTAGCAATGAAAACTGTAATTTATTAAAGTAAAAATTTGCTAGCAAGACTATATAGCATATTAATCAGAGATGAAAAAAAGAATTAATAAACTAGAAGAAAGAACTGAAAAATGTATGGAAAAGGCAATACAGACAAGAAGATGAAAAATATAAAAGAGACTTTATAGGGGCCAGCAGGTGGTGTGGTGGTTAAGGTGCTGGGCTCCCACATGGCTTACCACAGTTCAAGTCCCAGATCTCGTGGCTTTTTTTTCTTACTGTCTCTGTCTTTCTCTCTCTCTGGTGAGTGCACATGCCCTACAGCAAATTGAAAAAAAAATTAATATATTGGTAGAGAACACAATGAGAAGGTCTAAAATAATACATTTAATCAGAGTCTAGGGGAAAAAAAGAACAGAAAGGATGGAGAAAATAGAATAATGAGGGAGATAATAACTGATAAATTTCTAGGAATGTTAAAAGACATGAATTCACAGATATACTAATTGTGTCAAGTAAAAAGAAATTCACAGAGGCATACTGTCATAAAACTGAAAAGCACCAATGATAAACAGATGTTCAATAGTAACTAGACCCAACAAAAACACGAAGCCAGCTTATAACCGGAGCAGTCCAGTAAGAAGTCCTTTCTCTTTCTCACAATTACCTTTTTTTCTTCCTCTACTTTTCTTTCCCAACAATAACCTAATAAGGAAGAGGAACTAGAGTGAAGGAGGAAAATGCCTCCTCCCACATGCTCAAGGACGAATGCCTACAACCATATCTGAGATGGAAAAAACAAGTCTTGCTATTGAAGGAGTGAAGTTTTAGAAGCTCCCGTTAACATACTAATACACACAGTGAGTTATGCACTGCATAATGTCATTCTGATCAAAGATGGATCCCATAGTCAATGGTGTCCCATAGATTATAATAAGCTTTACCATGTAGCCAAGGTGCATAGTGGCTATACCTTCTAGGTTTGCATAAGTACCCTCCACGATGCTTGGACGGTGGCGAAAATGCCCAATGATGCAGTTCTCAGAATGTATCCCCATAGTGAAGTGACACATGACTGTACTTGACTGAACTAGTTTTGGTTCTAGTAAACTAAGACTGTATTTTTCACTTGATGCCACCGTGCAGTATCGAAAGAAAGAACCCTGTGAGTTAGCCTTCCTCAACAAAAAGTTTGTGATAAATTCCTGTCACTTCCATTATGGCAAGCTGCAGAAGAAACCATGTTCATCTCCCACCATTTGTTTTCCCAGGGCTAGAAACCACAGAGGCAGCTGGCTTGGTAAACATGGCTTGGGCAAACACAAAAATGTATCACTATGCAGGGATAATTCTGATGCCTAGCCATCACCCCCATTTCTAATGTTTAAAGTGTTACTCTGCCAGTCACTGCGAAAAGCATCTACGTTGTGCTCTTTTTTATAAATTCTACAGATGCATTATGATTAGACACTCTCCTTATACACCAGCTAACCAGAAAAGATGAGATAATGAAAAATACCCAAAGGAAGGAAAATCCCTTTTTCAGCTGGTTGAAGTCATGCCGATAATGTGCACATAGCATTTTGCATTTACCATAAAGCTTTTCAATTAGTTCACAGACAAGTTAACCTTCTAACTCCCAGAAAATGTAATTCATGTACGCTTTATACCATGCCGCATCCTGCTAGCTATTATCCATCATTTACGAGTGCTATTTGTCTATAAAAAGGACACTAAATTTTTGAAAAATGAGACTGCTCTGCCTGCTTCTGGCTGTTTTAACAAATGGTACCAAGGCAAAAGGCTTTAAGTCACAGAAAAGCAATTAGTCAAAGAAGCAATAAATATTTTTTTAAAAGGATAGAAATGATTGCTTTTCCAGATAGCCAAATGTGTAAAGACAATCAAAGAAGGGTTAACCTAAAAGAGTACACTTCATTATTTATTGTTAATAAAGTTCATCAAAATCAGTGCTTCTTATTCATGCATGCATTTAAACAGAAACATACGTGTGACATGTGTATCCATGGAAAAGAGCTCGAAAGACCATTATCTATAAAGGAAAACTGCAAAGAGCAAAAATAGAGATGTATAAAATGTAGCCGTTTTCCTCTCACAACATAAACTGTTTTGCTCAAAACACAAACCTTTATTCTAATTAAAACTATTAAGCTAAATACTATTTTCCACAACTGACAACCATGATGAGAACATGAATTGCAGGATTAACGTTTAGAATAATTTTTTGGAGCGAGAAAAACATATAGTCAGAACCCTTCCCTTTTCCTTTTGCTGGTAGCTCATCTACCTATGCTAGAGTATTTTCATTCTTCCACTCAAAAATCTATTCTCAAAAGATATATTAGGATCTTTTTAAAACAAAATTAGATAAGCATAAGCTCGTCAATCAGCAATTTCTAAATGCATTATCTTTAAGTGGCTTGGTCTTTTATGTCACTTATCTGCTTAAAATTAAGTATAAAAAGAGTTTCCAAGAAAAGAAGATATAAAATTAACTTCATTTCATCATAAGTTCCCCAATCATGCCAGCAGACAGCTGACATTATTACAGCTCACACTTATAAATCAGTGATTATATACACTAGTTAAGCAAGAAAAGAAAGGAAGAAGGCAATTATAGAGTGGTGAAATTCCCAAGAAGCACATTTGTAGTCAATGTTGCTAAACAGTCGTTCACTCATGGTTAAAATAAAACCCCCTCCCGCCCGAGATATTTGGGGGGTTGTGATTTCTAAGAAAGAAGAAAGGCAATGCAATTTTTCTTACAAATTAAAAAAAAAAAAAAATCCAGCAAGAAATCATCGAATTACACTTTCAACTAACTTTGTATTTTGTCGAGCAAGAAATCCACGAATTACACTTTCAACTAACTTTGTATTTTGAAGTTCAATACTAAAACTTTCATCTGTCATAAAACTGTTGAACAGAACTGAATCAAACTGAGAGAATACTTTGGAAAAAAGGGGTTCACCTGAACATCTGCAGACACTTATGATGAACGAGCTTGCGGCAAATAAAGACAGAGGAAGTGAGAAGAGCTTGGTTCCCACCCCCTCCTCTGCCCCCCCCCACTTGAATAAGGGCCAAAATGCCACTTCTAATCTTATTTTCCATTTCTTAGATGTGTTTTATTAACTCCTCTTTTATTGCATAGTTAAATATTCTAATTGGCACATTGTGGACATACAGCTGCTAGATGCTGATTGCTTTTTAATGTGTTTGTAATGGTCTGCAGTAGCGAGGATCTGGCAGACCCAGTGAGGTCCCATTTATTTCCTCACTTGGAATGACTGCATGGTAATGCCACCTCAGGAGTGCATCGGAACACAGTATCACCACAAGGAGAGGAACCTTCTCTTTTCCATCTTCTTTAAATTGCTTTGAGGAAGCAAGATACCAGTGCTACTCCAAAGGAGAACAAACAGTGCTGACCACTTCTGAAGCACCTCTGATTTTCAAAGCATTTGCTAGTGTTTTATTAATTAACCCTCACAGCACCTCTGCAAGGAAACCCAGAGAAAGAAAATAGTGTCTGAGGCTGACTTTCTGCAGAGAGCAAAACAGAGGACAGACTTTGGGCAAATTTGACAATGGTCTGAGAATGTCTGCAAAGAAACCTGAGGTGGATGTCCCTTCAGTCAGTCCTTCCACACATGCTACGTCCTGAGGGAAATGCTACTCATGGTAATGTGCAACTTCAACTCACTCACTTGTATCTTCATGACGTATTTTTTTCTGGGTTTTTTTTTTTTTTTTTTTTTTGACAATGCGCTCAATTTCTTTTTCCGTAATGC
>NW_006204133.1:4141323-4159198 GCF_000334495.1 Tupaia belangeri chinensis
CTTGTATTTTCATGACGTTTTTTTTTCTGGGTTTTTTTTTTTTTTTTTTCTGACAATGCGCTAAATTGCTCTACCCGTAATGACTTCCCTCTCACCCAGCAAATATTAAGACTTGTTCATATAGTTCACTCAGTTCAAAGAGGTGTTCAAAATGTCAGACACGCCCAGCCTCGAGGTGGCACAGTCTTTTGCACAGTGGATCGCAGAGCTGGAAGCCATACGACTGGGCTGTGGGTTCCAATCGCTAAGTCAGTCTGAGAACATGCAAGGCCTATGCTGGGTGCCAGGACCCCGAGGAGCTGGAGGGCTGGGGAAAAAGGGTAAGACACTATAGAAAGTTTTCTCTCTCTCTCCCACATACATATTCTGTCATTTAAAAGGGGGCTTACGGGCAACTAGATAACCCTTCAGAAATATATAAAAGGTTTATTTCTTCCAGTCCAATCTACAGCCAAGGAAGGAGCTAGATAATCTGCAAGGGGAAGTGCCTTCTACCCATTTTCTTCCTGAGAACAAATAGCGCAAGAACACAAACGTAGGGGTGCAAGTGTGTGTGTATACACGCATGCACGTTCCCTCAGAGCTCACCTGAAGGCAATTAAAAGGGTCATTTTTGAGGGGCCCACCTAGTCCCTGAAAGGTCATAATTTTCCGGTACATATTTTGGTAAGCCTACTCTGTCTAAACTAATGGCAACCACGTAATAGAAACTATCTAGCATTCAAGGAAGAGTCTACCTTGCATTGTTCAGCCTATAGCAGTATTAATAACGATGACAGTGAATGACACAATAACACAACACTGTCTTCTCTAACACATCTCTATGAATATCTCAAGACTGGAGGTGACTGATATTTTGATTACGCTCTTCATGAGGTAGGGCGATGGTATTTGTTAACCCTATTTCACAAAAGAACTTTAGCCTGCAAAATTAAGACTTGACTAAGCTCTAAATTGGTGACAAGGTAGAGACATGAATTCAGGTCTCCAAACTCTCTGCTAACTAAATAACGGCCCAGAAGAGACATCCAAAAGTCAACACAAACAGAGTGCCAGCTGTTATTTACACTATCTACAATAAATGTTTGTTCCAGAAAAAAAGTTCAAACAAGATGGGAAGCAGTTTAAACACAAAAGGCTGAAGGGTTCAATATAGGACAAAAAATATGTTTGCTTTTAATACAGTGGAGGAACTGTTCAAGAACAGTTTGTTCTCCTGTAATGGTTGCCCTTGTACTGCCAAGGGCCACGAGATCACAAGCTACCTGGAATTGAGACACCAGCTCACTCCAGCACACAACTAACATTTTTCTTAGTGCCCTAAATTCCTGTTCTTGTAAATTTTTCCTATCTTTGACCCGAACTGCGAGTGTGAGGGATATTTTTTGACAAACACAAAATTTAAATGTGTGTTATAAATAATGCACAAGCGCCCTTACTCTGATACAGAGCCAAGTAATACAGGAGACAAAAGAAATGAACTGGGGATCCGGGAGACTACGACTTGCTATGATAAAGACATCAGCAGCCCCAGTGCATGGTTTCTGGAGCTGGGGAGATTCTGTGGCCGATGACGTGCTATGATAAAGGCAGCAACATCCCCAGTGCACGGTTTCTGGAGCTGGGGAGATTCTGTGGCCGATAGCATGGCTGGCTGTTGAGGGTGTGGTGGAATTTATTTGGGGTGGGGTATTTAAACATGGCACTTGTCACAATTAGCCTAGAGAAGGAAAGCCTCAGTAGGAAAAAGCTGGATTTCTTCAAATCCATCTAAGGCTACTATGCAAAAGGGGAACTGGACTTACTTTGCACAGCTCTAGAGGATAGAACTAGGAGAGCAAGAATATATCGGGTTGAAGGAAAAGTCAAGACGCATTTTGGCAGAGAAAAACACATCATGACTGTTTGGATAAACTGATAGGTATCCAAAGCAGAGAACATGCTAGTAATGTGGAACCATGCATCAATAGCAAGGGCTTCCTGGGAACATTGCAGACTCATTTCTGAATCACTTTCAGTGGAGACTCAGAAGCCTGCCATCAAGGATGTTGAGAGTGGAATCTCATCTTAGGAAAGACGTCAAATGAGATAAATGTTGAAATTCTTTCAAATGCTAGATATCCCAGAGTGATTGTCAAGGCCCTCGTTATGGTTGCTTCCAGATTATGAACTGTGAAGTCACACAGAACTGAGTCTCCACCTCAGTTCTCACTTCATAACTGTGTGACACTGAGTGGCTCTTCCAACTGAATTGGCACACAAGCCTAGGTTTTGATTAGAATCAACCAGAAAAAAAAAAAAGATCCTTAACTATAGAAATACTCAGACCTGTACCCTAGAACCTCTAAACCTTACTCACCAGAGGAGACTCCAGGGATCTCCATTTCTTAGAAGCATCTAAGGAATTGGTAGCAGGGCAATTCCTGATAAAGTGTTTCAGCTTACGTGTTCATCTATAATACAGGAAACCTGGTCGCTTTTGTCTACAGTGTCATGGATACATTTAAATAAGATAATAGGTAAAATACTTAGCATGGTGCCAATATCTAGTAAACAGTCATAGTCTTAATAAACATATTCTTTGCTGCACATGATCAAGCCTCAGAGTATTCACTGATTAAAATGAGACCAGTGGGCCAGCAGGTGGCATGGTGGTTAAGGAGCTAGACTTGCCCATGGCCAACTTAGTTTGAGTCCCAAACCTGGTGGCTTGACTTCTCTCTCTTTCTGTCTGTCTCTCTGGTGAGTCCATGAGCCCTATAGCAAACTTTAAAAAAATAATAATAATAAATATTTTTTATAAAACTAGACCAGTATGGCTTAAATCAAGTTAATGTTTAGCCAGCTCCTGTTTTCTTAGCCTGTCTTATTCTTCAAGCAACACAGAAAAAAAAAAAAAAAAAATGAGGCGATAGAATTTGAATCAATGAAATTACTTAAAATTACTTCATCATCAAGACGCATTTAGAAGTTGAATGCGGTAATAGAATGGCTGTGATACTTTGTTCTCTTATAACAATTAGAACCGAAGACATAAATTCTTCATTCTACAAAGTTTTAAATTCAAATTAATTGCCACTTACACAGGTAAAGATTTAAAACAAACAAACAAAAAATACTTCTCTGTATCAAGCCGTTGAACTCACGGCTTTAAAATGCTACTAGGCATTAAAATGGAAGAATCATTCTGCCCCGACCTTTTTATCGCTGCAAATGGCTTCAATACTTAAATTGTGAAGCTGCTTATGGACATCAGGGTGCATGTTAAAATACCCCCAGACAGACAGAAAGAAAGTAATTGGAGCAATTGATATCCAAAAAAAGTCACCTGGATTTCTGTATCCCTAATCCCAAATTACTAGGGTGTTTCTGTTTGCTTTCATTAAAAATAAATAAATAAATGAATAAATTATAAAGTAAACTCCAAACAGATAATCTGTAAGAGAAAGCAAGTAACTTTCGAACACTTAATCTTCTGCAGATTAAAACCGCCTGACTAACAGATGTGAAATCGTTGCTGTAATTGTTAATAAGGAGAAATCTGAGCTTTTCTGGAGCTGCATCACTTTCCGGAGCAGTGGCCCTCACACCCCAGGTCCATTTCCTGTTCAGTACTGAAACAGAATCACTGCTTCTCATTGATGCTCACACTCTGAGTCTCCTGAATTAGTATACAATGTTTTCTCATTTATTCCACAGATGAGCTCTTGAAAAGTTATAAATTGGATTCTAATCATCACTTGTAATTTCACATTGTTCTGTATACACGGTAATTTCAGAAATGCATTATCTTCTTTCTGATTGATCCTAATGGCCACAGCGCCTCAGATTCCCTCGCTCCCACTTCTCTGAGCTCATTTCTGTCACATAATTACAAGTATAGTAGATGCTCAACCAAGATTCGTTGAACGAAGTAATTATCTTGAATACCTAAAAGATCTGAAGATGTTTTTCAGTAGAGTCTTTTGTATGGCAAATTGCCATCTCTAGTGATCTTGTTTATTAATTTTTAATTTTAATACATGAGATTTTTAAATAATGGAATATATTGTTTCTGGTTTGCAGCACTAGAATTACTGACAGGAGTAAACATTTTGGTTTTTTTTTTCTTTCTTTTTTTTTATTTTTGAGAGGATTTTGCTATAGGGTGCATACACTCGCCAGAGAGACAGAGAGACACAGAGAGACAGAAAGTGAGAAATCATTCCCCAGGGAGGATGGCCATGCTGCAATCTCTTCTCCTCCATTCTCCTCTTGAGATCTTGGGCACGCACGCACATGCACCCAGCGTGAACTTACGCCACCAGGTCTGGGATTCTAACCATGGTCAACTACATGGGAGTCCAGCGACACAGCCATCACTCCAACTGCTGGTCCCGAACATTTTGTAATATATCTAAGTTCATGATAGAGTAACATTGCAGTTATAGGCTTGTCCAATACAGTGTAGGTTCTCAAATGCTTGCTTCAAATGACTACATTTTAGAAGTTCTAGCATTAAAACGTCTGACTTGGAATATGCTACAATTGGATGTTAAATCTTTTCTTGTCAACAAGGGTTTAATAGTATATGACCTGTTTATAAAAGGAAACAGAACTATGCCAAAGCTTTTAACTGGAAATGTCATCATATAAAATATAGAACTTTTTAATTTTTTTAAGCGAAATTTTTACCATAGGGCACATGCACTCAAAAAAACCACCGCCAGGAGGATGGCCACACTGTAATCCCTTCTCCTCCATTCTCTCCAGTTGGTTGGGCACACACATGCACCCAGAGTAAGTCCCAAGTTGCAGAGTCCAGGACTTAAACCACAGTCAGCTCTGTGGAAGTCCAATGTCACAACCACCACACCACCTGCTGGCCCCATTACATTTTTAAAACCAAAAATGGCTGCTCAGTATAGAAAAAAAATACAAAAGATATAAGAAGGGTTCTAGTCCCCCATTCATAGGTTTTTATGTGAATAATGTACAAAATGTGAATTAATGAAATACACACTATACTATCTATGTGTGAGATGACTCCATTGACCCATACTTTACTAATATGGGCTTGGGTTTGAAAAGCACATAGCCAATTCACTTCTGAGACACATCTGGACAGAGGAGGTACAGTTCCTGAGGCCTCCTGGCTCTTGCCTGAAGCCGCATAAACAAGGTGGCCGGATATTCACCTCTCCCTTGAAAGGTGTTTGGTGTTGCCTGGGAATTAGCAGGATCTAGAGGAGGTACCCGCTAAACAGTAGATAAATAGCAAATGAAGTGAATGGCTGGCACTTTCTTTAAAAAAACCACAATTGGTTTTCCTTGTTTTTTTCCCTTTTCTGTCTGCAAATCCATGGTCTTTCCCCAGTGAATACGCTCTGCCTGCTTCGGAGTCGCAGGGAGTACAGATATTCCAGGCACATACTGCACAGCAGATGTGGTTATCTGCAGGTAGTACAGCCTGTAAACCCAGCTTGCTCAACGAAACAGCATTTATCATGTATTTTTATCCCTTCTGACGTCTGTTACTAAATATAAACAAAGGGAGAGTCACAGAAAACTGGAGATTTCTACTCCAGGAGTCCGAATGCTAGCAAAGTCACCTCCACTTACACCACACATGGAACATTTCGGTTTCCCCCTGTTGTTTCCTCAGGCTGTCCTCCAAATGACCTCTGGGCCTTTAAGGGAACACACTGCTGCAGCCTCTGTGAAGCAGGGCCCTTGATGCCCAGTGCAGAGAGCTGCCTGGGAGGGCCTACTGGCTAGGCCATAGGAAGAGGGCCTGTCCCTTTGGTAAAACCTGCACCCTCTGAGAAAGTACACAGCTCAGACTAGTAAAGTGGTGTTAATAGCAACTTAAAACACCTCCAAAGTAACACTGACAGTTGCACCTTGTGTTTTCTAGTTTTTTACATGTAGGATTAATGCCATGAATGCTAAGAATCCACTCTATCACAACTATTGACCTGCAGGGTCTTATTACCACAAGGTGTGTTCGAAACACTTCATAGGTTTTCAGCGCCCAGGAAATTCCATTTGAAATATATTCTCACAATAACTATCCTTTCTGTTTCTTCTTTTTGCCCCTTCCTTTAATAAGCCGGAAAACACATGTGCTTTCCAGAGAAAGACAGAGAGAGACAGAGAGAAAGCACCCCTCAGTGGAGTGTGGTCACACTGCAATCCCTCCATCTCTCCATCCTTTCGAGATCTGGGGCATACATGTATATGCAGCCTGTTCCTTGAGCCACTGGGAAAGATGTGAACTGCTGTTGGCCATGGGGGTTTAGGCTCCCCTAACCACCAGGCAAAGGAACTGGTCCTCTGATTTTTCTTATTTGTGTTTTATCTTTGCCATCTTAACTTCCTTCTTCTCATTCTTGTCATCCCTCTTACCTTAACTAAGTCCTTTCCTTCCCTATTTCTGTTCCCATACTAATTGGTTTGGTTAATTGACGTACGGATTCAAATATGGAGAACCTAGAAGTACAAAGTAAAAAAGCCCACCACATTAAATTCCATTGTTGAGGACAGATTCCCCGACTTCATCCTCAGAACTTCTTACAGTGCCACAGTCCCACATGCGGTCGTGAAGTGACTTGTGTTCCCTCCACATTTATATGGTAGAGTCCTAACCCACAGAGCTTCAGAATGAGGCTTTACCAACAGGTCATTGCAGATGTCATGAGTAAAGACGAGGTCATACTGGAGTGGGATGGGCCCTTAACCCAACATGACTGGTATCCTTATGAAACAGGGACGTCTGGACACGGGAGCACATGTAGCGAGAGCACTGCATCGGCATGAAGGCAGAGACTGGGATGGGGAGCTACAAGCCAAGAAATGCCAGAGATCACCAACCACCTACCAGAAACTGGACAGAGGCACAAACAGATTCTTCCTCACAGCACCCAGAAGGAACCAACCCAGACAACACCTGATTATCAGACTTCTAGCTCCCAGAAGCAGTAGACAACAGCCATGTTCTTGGACTTCCAGCTCCCAGGACTAGGAGACAACCTTGATCTCAGACTTCCAGCTCCCAGGAGTAGGGCAGGACAACCTTGTTCTCAGACTTTGAGCTCCCAGGATGAGGAGACAACAACCTTCATGCCTAAGACACCAACTTTCTCAAATAAAGGCATGCTCACCTTTCATATTCACAAGTTAAAACTTGAGAGAATAATTGTTACTGTCTATATTGCAGAAGGTGCTGTCAAGAGCGTTCAGATGGCCTCTCCATGGGAATTCGATTCATTTCTTCACTTGAAAACTTGAAAAGCAGCATTGAATCCATGCTATGTAATATAAAAGAGACTGATGAAATGAGAAATTGTTCAATTATGAGAAATAAGAACATGTGACCTACTAAATAGGCCACTGCAAACAAAATCACATCAGAGGAACTGTTCTCTCACACGTTAGAAGGAAACAGCAGAAAACCCCGAAGCCGGGCTGGATGGTGACATAGTGGTACAATGGATTGCTCTGTGAGGCTGACCAACCTGGGAAAATGATCAGGGCTGGCTGAGACTGCGGGTAGATCGTGGCACCCGGGCCCTGCGGGGAGTGCTATTTCTTTATTCCTCCCTTTCTCATGGAATAAAAAAGGAAAGAACAATGGGAAGGAGGAAAGAATAGAAAGCGGGAAGGAAAAAATGAAATTCCAGGAAAAAGATCTTTACCAGGGCCCCATGCAGCTCAGCCATGGCCCAGACACTTCATCATTCTAAGCCGTGGTTTCCTCACATGCGTCTGTCCAATGTCTCAGGCAAGCCCCTAGTGCACTCTACTCTTTCCAGATCCTATTTAGCTGGATCTCTCTGCTGCACATTACTCTGCTGACCCCTCAACTCCTTGACATTTCCCACTTCCTGGGCTTCTGCACTGTTCTGCCTCTGGCTCTCATTCTGTTTTCTGTCTTCCTCTTCCACCTGTCTCTGTTGTTCCCATCACTTTCTGGGCTCCCCCAGAGGGAGCTAGCCCACCAGCTCTGGCCTGTATTTTCCAGCCCTGACCTCTCACGTATCCTGCAGCAGTCTCCAGGATAAAAACCATCACGATAATACGCCTGGTACTGACATATGCTTCTGTCCATGCTCTGCTCAACACTGCCTCTGCAGCTGATGCAGGCAGCACAGGGAGATAAGATGACTTGGAAAATGACTTGTTAATAGATTAGTCTCTTGAAGAGAGTGAACATAACCCAGCATCTTGTTTACAGACGCTTTGGATTACCAGGGGCTTTTATCTCATTTTATCTGCTGAAAAGTTAAAGCTCAATTTGTCTCTGGACTCTGACTCAAGGAGCACATAATAGGCAAAGAACTGTTAATAGCACCCAAGAAGATGGTTCTTGCTAAGACAGCACGCTGGGCAGAGGGAGAGCACAGAGCCCCAGCAGAGTGCATGTTAACCTTGCTTACCCTGAGAGTACGAACTCTGACCTTGCAGAATGAAGGGAGATTTGGAAACAGTCACTGCTGCTACTAGGATGCCAATTCAAATCCACCTCTGAGTACCGAAAAGGGGGAAGGTTAAAAAGCAGCAGCAGGAAGCCTGGATAAGTAAAGATATTCTAATTGAAATGTTCAAAAGGACCATTATAGGATCTTAATTCCTTCTAGCAAATAGAGCTTTTATTTATATGACAATGAGCTATAAATACAAGGGGACTTCGAAAAGTTCATGAAAAAAATGGAATTAAAAGATGAATTTATTCTGGTGCAAATCCATGCATATTTATTTCATAATAAACTTTTTACATGAACTTTTTTATTTTTTAGGATTTTGCCACAGGGCACAAGAGCTCACTGGAGAGTGACAAAGAGGGAGACAGTGAGAAGGAAAGTGAGAAATCACCCCCATCAGGGACAGCCACCCCACAGTTCCTTTCCCTCCATTCTTCCCCTGGGATTTTTGGCACTCGCTCATGCATGCCCAGCATGATTCTCAAGCCACCAGTTCTGGACTCGAACCGGGGTCAGCCATGTGGGAGTCCAGTGCCTTAACCACTTTATAACCTGTTTTGAAAGCTTCCTGGTAAACTGTTCTAGATAGAACACATGAGATAGGTTCTCTGCTCTGAGTGTCCTTTAGCTTTCACAAGAACTGCGTTCTGTACTCATGTTTCTTGGATGTTTTCTATGTGTTAAGTTTGGAGAAGACTCATTTAGGGAGATAGGAGAAGCAGAAGCTGGTCACAGACTATTAAAATTCAAGGTCCCCAGGTAAACCGTGGCAAACATCCCATCTCCACAGTCCATCTCTCTAAAACGCTCTTAGACACAAGTCCAGAAGAATCACAACTTCTTTTGGAGGCAACAGTTTTGTTCTTATAGTGAGAGCAACTTCTTCATATTAGAGCCTTGAGTACTAAAAGGAAAATAATATGCAGCTAGAGTTACAAACCATTGCCCAAGCTGTGTCCTTCTCTTTCTCAGTACAGCTTAACATTCTTTTTTTTTTTTTGGAGAGGTTTTCCCTATAGGGCGCATGCGCTTGCCAGACAGACAGAGAAAGACATAGAGACAGAAAGCAAGAAATCACCCACCAGGGGGGATGGTCACGCCGCAATCCCTTCTCCTCCATTCTCCTCTTGGGATCTTGGGCACGCACGCACACGCGCCCGGCATGAGTTTTAAGCCACCAGGTCCGGGACATGAACCGTGGTCAACTACGTGGGAGTCCAGTGACATAGCCATTATGCTAACTGCTGGTTCCCCAGCCTAACATTCTTCATTAAAACATTCCATATAGACCAACCAGGGGAAAGCTTAGAGAATAAGTATTTACGTTCCCTAGGAATAGTCAGACCAGAATAATCCTATTTCTAGACAGGGCAACAAAAGTGGAAAAAAAAAAAAAGAATTTGCAAAATAATTATGGAAATTTCACTATCATTAGGGAGCATTTCAAATTCTGTACTTTATACGTTTCCAGCTTTTGCGTTTCCTTACAGGTGCTAGCTGAACTCCCAGCATGCACTTATCTGATGATGTCTTCACTGATACCCAATTATTCCCACTGCTTGTTTCTCTGGGGTTCTCTCCTTCCAGAAGATGTTTGGTGCCTTGGAAGACACAGCACTGTCGAAATGTTTTGAGGTCAGATGATGGAGCCTAGTACAACAGGGCCACTTGGGCACACCAGCACCCAATGGCAGCGTAGATTCTTCTTGAAGACACCCGTCAGTGTTTTCCCGCCACTCCAGGGAGCATGAAATCTGGGTTGGAGGCAGGCTAGCATGCTTCTATCAAAGCAAAATCAAAAGTGAAAAGGGACCAGAGAAATGTAAATGTCTTCAGGGCCCAAGTGAATTCCTTCCAAGGACACAATGTCTCTATCAAATCAGAGTATGGGCCAGGTGCAGTGGCAGAGCAGTGATGCACTGCTCCATAATGCTGAGGCCATAGGGATGGCCCCGAGTTCGTGCCCCGAGATATCCCTGCACACACGGGGGTGCATGTGTATGCTCCTGGTCCTGGCTGGCTGAGGCTTGGGGCAGGACTGCAGTGTATCCCTCTCATGGAAGAAAGAAAAAAAAATAAACTTTAAAAAAAAAAAAATCAGGGCTTATGGTGACAAAGATGTAGCTAGTGACACTGATTTCTTCTCCCGAACTGCTCCTTCTCCTCAATTATGTCTCTGACTATACACCGAGATATCTTATCTAATGCCTGACAATTAAAGTGTCACCCTTGCTTGAGATAATAAAAACACAGATTCTTAGGACTTTTGCAGCAAAGAAGTGTAGAGACTGCCAGTGTCACACAGAGTGTGGGCAGGATTTCTCTCCCGCAGGGGAGTTGATACCTTTCCAGGGCTTTAAAACAGCCTGGCCCCCTGAAGTAAATTCATGTTGCATCCGTGTGGAAGGCAATGTGGCCAAGGCGGGTGAACTCCCAGTACATTTAAAGCCCAGCAACAGCCCACAACGTTTCTCAAGAGGCAAGTGTCAAAATACCTGTGGTTCTGGCCCCAGAAACCTCTTCCTTCTTCGCTCGGCACCCCTGAATCACAGTGCACAGCACTCTCTTCTTCAGAAGGCCTGGAGGGTGAATCTACCGGGTTGGTGAAAACGCCTGCCAACTGTGTGGCTCTATTCCAATTTTCTCTTCCTTCTCTTCAGTCTCTTTCTTGATAGACTTAAGTTGATTTATTTATGTCTTCCATGAGCGAGAGACAGACAAAAGTATCCCTAACACTTTCTTTTTTTTTTTTTTTTTGAGAGATTTTCACTGTAGGGCACGTGCGCTCGCCAGACAGACAGAGAGAGACATAGAGACAGAAAGCGAGAAATCACCCCCCAGGGGGGATGGTCACGCCGCAATCCCTTCTCCTCCATTCTCCTCTCGGGATCTTGAGCACGCACGCACGCACACGCGCTTGGCGTGAGTTTTAAGCCGAGACACGAACTGCGGTCGACTACATGGGAGTCCAGCAACATAGCCCTTACGCTAACTGCTGGTTCCCTCTTTTTTAAGATTTTTGCCATAAAGTAAACGTGCTCACCAGAGAAAGAGACAGAGAGGGAAAGTGAGAAATCTCCTCCCAAGGAATGGCCACACCACCATCCTTTCACCTCCATTTTTTCCTTGAGATTTTGGGCAGGTGCACATATGTACCCAGCATGTTTTTCAAGCCTCCAATTCCAGGACCTGAACCACAGAGTTGGTCATGTGGGATCTAGCCTGGTAGCCCTACCCAACAGTTTCTTGACACTGTGATCTACGCCCAGCCTTCCACCAACCTTGGCTCACAGGCAAACACAGGCCTGGGTACTCAGGGAGGCTTCCAGAGTCGAACCTGTCTCATTTTACTACTGTACTACTGCTTGGCCCATCGTTCTCCTTTAACGAACTTCCTGCTGTGGCACAGAGGCTGAAATGGGAAAGCCGAAGGTCTCTCGTGAATGATAAACACAATTTAGTCTGCTATTGATATCTCTTTTCAAAGAGGGAAGCAAGGTCTCCTGGGCCATGCGATGCCATCAACACTGTGAGTGTGCGGTGGGTGGAAGAATGGACCCCCAAAGATGTCCACCTCCTAACCCCCAGAAGCTGTGAATGGATACCTGACATGGCACAAGGGACCGTGCAGATGAGAAAAGTGAAGGATCTTAGCTGGGAGGTCATCCTGGCTGACCCCGGTGGGCCCAATGTAACCGTCAGTCCTCAGAAGGATGAGGAAGACGAGCAGGGCCCAGAAGCACAGGCCCGAGGAAGGAAGTTGCTGGTTCTGAAGGCAGAGGATAGGACCACAAGGTGAGGACTGCGGAAAACCTCTGGAAGCTAGAAACAGCCAGGAGCAGATTCTCCTCGACCACCTCCAAAAGAAGCACGGTCTGCAGACACCCTGGTTTTGGCCCAGCGAAGCCCACCCTAGATGTCCGACCTTAAGGACTTGAAGTTAATAAATTCATGTCTCTACATTTGTGGTGACTTGTTACAACAGCAAAAGAACAGTAACACAAGGGGGCTTTGGAGAGTCTGAGGAAAATTTGAATTAAATTACTATTTTGGTGCCAAAAAAATTGAAAAATTATGTTGGCTATATTTTAATACGCAGTCAAGTTTCACTTTAATTATTATGTACATTACTAAACTGGCTTGGAAATCTTTTCCAGACTGATAGGTACATTTGGAGTACAATTAAGCCAAACGGTGGAAATTCGCCGTCATTTACTTAAGTAAAAATTATTATATACAAACTAAGGTTTAAAAAAGTAATATGTTAATATACAGAAAGTGTTTCATGTGCAAGCCAGGATATTTGTCATATTAAAATAAACCGAAACATAGCAACTTCATTTTCAGTTCATAAATGTGTCTGTTTACTAAGGAACTAGAGAGTTCATCATTACTGTTCTTGTATAATACAGTTTCTATGAACATTGTGAAGACTCCTCATACTCTGCTTCTTCCATATTCATCCAGTTCAATCTAGGAGCCTTGGAAAACAGGGGATTAAGAAGGACCTCGCTAATCCTGCAATTCTCTACCATCTCAACTCCTGATTATCTGTTATCAACCACTTACAGAACTACCCAGGTTGGGACCAGCAGTTAGCATAATGGCTATGTCGCTGGACTCCCATGTAGTTGACCGCGGTTCGCGTCCCAGACCCCGTGGCTTAAAACTCACACTGGGCGCGTGTGCGTGCATGCCCAAGATCCCAAGAGGAGAGTGGAGGAGAAGGGATTGCGGCGTGACCATCCCCCCGGGGGGTGATTTCTCACTTTCTATCTCTCTGTCTCTCTCTGTCTGGTGAGCACATGTGCCCTATAGCAAAAACCTTTAAAAAAAAAAAAAAAAGAACTAACCAGGTAATTTTTCCTGTATTTGAAGACCGCCCAGCATCACAGAACTCCTAAGGTCGTACCCAGGCTAGAGTCCTTAAAGCCGAGTCTATGTAATCCAAGAGAAAAATACAAACGGAGAGGTTCAAGGATTGCCCATGGACAGCAATCGGTGACTGCTGGCCCTCTACAGCAGCTGTCTGCATTTCCTGTCTCACGCTTGTATTGTCAACAACTCTACCCCTCAGAAGCACATTCTTCCTTCCCTCCCTCTAAGTCAAGACAAGTTTCCTTTGAAATAAATATTAGTAATTACAATTAGTAAAATATGCACATTTTGGGACCAGCAGTTGGCATAATGGCTATGTTGCTAGACTCCCATGCAGTCAACGGTGGTTCGAGTCCTGGACCTGGTGGTTTAAACTCATGCCGGGCGTATGTGTGTGCGTGCCCAAGATCCCGAGAGGAGAATGGAGGAGAAGGGATTGTGGCATGGCCATCCCCCCTGGGGGGGGTGATTTCTCGCTTTCTGTCTCCCTGTCTTTCTAGCAAGCACACACGCCCTATAGCAAAAACCTCTCCCCGCCTCCCCAAAAGTGCACATTTTACATATTCTAAATAGAAACTAGCACAGACTGGCCAGCAAAGTCTTGCCAGGCCAGGTTATTTCAAAGAACTTCAATACGTATCACAATGTCAGTTCAGGGCTAAGATAGTCCTGCAAGGCCAGAGACTGAAATCTTGAAGCCTGATAGATTCACCTTCAGCTGCAATGCAGAAGATATTACAGATCAATGCACAGGTTTCTCAAGCTCTGAGAATTCTAGCCAACAAACATTGAGGACATTTTTTTACCACCTTAAACTCAGCTTTTGCAAGGCTTGTGTATTTTTATTTGGGCTTTATTCATGACAAAGCTCATACACATGACAGTGAGGCAGGGGAGCACCCTTCCCACCATTTGTTCATGTCATGAGTCCCATCCTCTAGCCCCCAGCTTACTGGATCCTCGGAACCCACACATGGGCCCAGCACATTCCAAGCCAACCAGGCCAGGGATTCGAACCATGGTCACCACAGCTTCTCTTGAGCAGCACATTACCACTGTGCCATGGAGCGGGCCCAACTTGCTTGTTTTTATTATTTATATCTAGAGCTGGGAGAGACCTTAGATTCTTTGTTAGTGGGAGAATTCTCTCTACAAGAGTACCTACATAGGAGCTGGATTTGACCAGGAAACACATACCAAACAACATCTCAGAGGACCCTCTGCTCCTGGCCAGAGCATTAGGTCCTGTGTTCAATTTAATCACACTGTAATAAATGACCGCACAGAGAAAAAAGGCTTATTTGCGGCAGAATGAACTGAGTTCGATGGATCTGTAAACACCTCTGAGTGAAAGGATGGAATAAAAGAAAGAATGATAGTATGTCTAATGGAATTACGTTTTATTTACAAGTGCATTTACTTAACCTAAAATAAAATAATACAAAGACAAAAACAGAACCCTGTTAGAAACTAGAAGAGAGATTTGAAGATCCCAAACTAAGTTGCAAACTGAGGCCAGACGCTGTGTGAACGTAATTCCCTCTCATGCCTGTCACGCCTTATTTTCACAAGAAGTAAGTGTTGAACTGGAACACACAGTCCCTGCTCAGCTCTCAGAAATGGCGAGTTCTTGAAAACATTTATAACATGAACTGTAATTTCTTCTGTCCCTTCCACGGAACACATACTCCCCAGACTCACAAACAGTTGGGGATAGAACTTGAACTTTTCCTGACGGGGCAGGTTCCTGAGCCAAGGTTTGCACCTTGGTGTGAAGCTTGTCTTCCCCTCTGGGCCCCAGCTTGGTCTGATGGCTGCATGTGCTGTGCTCAAACGTGTCTTCCCAAAATCCATGTGGTGAAGTTTAGTTGTGATGGGATTCAAAGGGTAAAAACTTCATTAGACTATGGTGTTGAAAGGTGGAGATCTGTGAGATGGGGCATTTGGAGTAAGTCCCCCTGACTGCATCTCAGCAGGTTGATAAGGAGAGAGGAGACAGACATACAGACACGCGTCTGTCTTGCTCTGACCATGTGACACCCTGTGCTGCTCAGATGCAGTCCCTTACCCTGAACCTCCAAAGTCATGAGCTGAGCAAACCTCTAGCCCTCACGAGCTGCCCAGTGTAGTATTCAGTTGTCGGCAACAGAAACGCACACTGCAACGGGATGCTACTAAACTTCTGCAGGGAAAGATCAGGAAATAGGCCTCCTGGACATTTGGTGTCCTCAAGCTCCTGGCACGAAGATAGAACACCCCAGCCTTAATGTCCCTTGCTCCTGACCGACTATGCCCTTCACTGTGAAGGCTGGTGCTATCATCTCAGTAGCATCCACCATGCAGCTGCACACCGGAGGTCTAGCAAACTGACCAAGAATAAAAACCAGAAGTTACAAAGACATTTTTTAAAAATTGCAATAGCCTTTTATTAAAGAATGATTTATTTCCTGAAATCCATTTGTTATTATTATTATTATTTTTAATTTGACCAGAGAGAGAGAAATGGCAAAGTGAGAAAGGAAGTTGCAAGGTCTGGGGCTTGAACCTTGGTTGGCCCAGAGGTTGGGAGTCCAGCATGGGATTGGTTTGTGTTTATGGAGAATGTGGGACTCCAGCACCTTTAATCATCAAACTACTTGCCGGCCCTGAAATTGTAATATCCTTTTAAAAGACAGAGACAGGGACCAGCGGATGGTGTAATGGCTACGTTGCTGGACTCCCATGTAATCGGCCACAGTTCGAGTCCTGGACCCGGTGGCTTAAACTCACGCTAGGTGCGTGTGTGTGCATGCCCAAGAGGAGAGGAGCATGTGTTTCCCGAGAGGAGAATGGAGAAGGGATTGTGGCGTGGTCATACTCCCTGGGGTGGGGGGTGGGGGCGGTGATTTCTCGCTCTCTGTCTCTCTCTGTCTTTCTGGCGAGTGCATGCACCCTACAGCAAAAACCTCTCCAAAAAAAAATTAAATAAAATTAAAGAAGACAGAGCCAGACAGACAGAGCCAGAGAGAGTACCAGCTTTGCTTTAAAATCAACATAAACAGCATCATGTCCCACATCAGCACTTGGCCCAAACCTACTACACTCGATTCCCCCCATGTGCCTCACAGCAGCAATGCCGGCCGCTTTAGGTTACTGGAAGGACTACAGAGAATGGAGGTCAGCCGCTATTAATTACTCGTAGCTCTTAACCATTACTGCTATTTGTTCAGCACTGTGTGGATGTGTTTTGCAATTTTACTTAGCTCAATCAAAGAATGTATTGCTTCTAATTAAAACATGAATATAGTTCATCATGAAGGTTTTCTTTTCCCTTGTATTTTTATCTGGAGCCTTAGTTAGAACTCAGAAAAAGCCCCAGGCATATTTGTCATCCCTCTTATAAATCATTTTCCTGTATCCTGGAGACATGAGGCAAAAGCAAAACCTACCTTATCAGTGGAAGGAAGGAAGGGAGGAATGGAGAGTTGATAGACTAGGAAAAAAAAGAAAAAAAGGACAGTGGAAAAAAAAAAAAACATAAATACGAACCAAGTTCTAACCAGTGTGCTTCAGATGTTCTCCTTGAAGGAAATGGTTTGTCCTGCTTGAGCCAAATGACCAATTTACAGATAAAGATTAAGAACTAGTACACCTTAGAGGCTCCTCAACCAAATTTCTACTTTAGAGCATAAGGGTATTTGCTTTCCTCTTCTGGGGACAGAAAGAAGATAATCCTTCTGCCTAACAGCCTGGATTCCACCATTCGCTAGCCACATGTGGGCAGGCCACTGGTGCTACCCTCTGTGTCCCACTGTCCCCATCTGTCAATTGCAAAAAGGGTGCCCCCATAGAGCAGTTACCAAGATTCAGTTCTGCCACATGCCGTCACTCTCTGCCTCTAGGAAAACATGTCAGCTGCACTGCCACCCTCCTGACCCCAGGGTGCTGCCTCAGGGTCCGAGCAGTGAACTCTGGGTTCCTAAAGAGGCTGGAAACCTAGGATGACAGTCGAGAGGAGGGAGAACCAGAAGCAGGTTTCTGTTGGGCTAGGAGCAGACTCCAGGGTACCCGGCAGGTAGTAATCAGGATCGAGGAAGAGGTTAAAACATCAGTAAGGCAGAGATCTGGGACCTGCAGGAGGCCAAGCAAGCATGGGGCTCGGAGACCAGCACTGCAGCCTCGACAGCAATAGGACCATAGCAGCACCCTGACCTTGAGCTCCTTCTTCTGCTAGGGAGAAGCGCCATCCACAGGGGATGTCAAGCCCACAGTCTTCGAGTGCAATCAGGTCACTACCCTCAGGAAGCAGGATGATGAGGGGTGAACACAAGAAAAGACCTGGATACAGCAGCCTGTGTTCTCTCTACCCAGAACGTAGTTTCCAAACTACAGCAGGTGGGTTTCCTCAACGCAACTCTCCCGTGCAAGCAGATCCGCAAGCAGGAAGAGACGCCTGTGGGCAGCCACAGCAGGCAGAGCTACGTGAGCAAGAAACTCCCCTTCAGTGACCAGCCGCCCACCCGGGGACTTCCTTCAACAGAGAAGGCACTGCTGAA
>NW_006204133.1:4159211-4169667 GCF_000334495.1 Tupaia belangeri chinensis
TTCCGAATCTCCACTGACTCCCACTCCTCTCTCTCACCTGGCTTAGGAACTGTTCCACTCGTGCTTCCCACGTTCTAGATTCATGGGACCACGGGACCTCCAAAATCGACTGTGCTTGCCCGTAGCTCCTCCTGGGCACACCGTCGATGGAGTGGGAGGGAAGTGTCCTGACTTAGAGTGCTGAGTGGAAGCTGTGTCCTAGGTTAGCCGTGAGCCGTCCCACGAGGTAGACAGGGTAGTACACACCATCATCCTCACTTTACAGATGCGGAAATAAAAAATCAGAGTCTAATGAGTGTCAGGAGCCCACACGTGGCCTCTTATTGATCAATAGCTCTCAGTAGGCAGCCTCTGTGAAGGAATTATGTCTTGACAGGGAAATAAATGAGACACTATCTCACAGAAAGCTTTCACATACATGTTTTTAAAAATTTCCTTAAAGATAAAATTTCTATTGACTTTCTCCTTGACTTAGTAATTTTTAAAAATTATTTAACTTTATTCATTTTTATTTATTTTAATTTGACCAGAGAGGAGGAGAGAGAGAGAAAGAGAGCGAGAGAGAGAGAGCGCGCACATGCTGCCAGGTTTGGAACTTGAACCGTGGTCGGCCATGTGCGAATCCAGTACCCTTAACCCCACACCACCTGCTGGCCCCGACTTAGTAATTTTTTTAATATCTTTTATTTTACTTTATTTATTATTATCCTAGTCTTGTTACTTACTGATTTTTATTTTATTTTGGTTTTTTTGGAGAGGTTTTTTCTATAGGGCAGAGAGAGACAGAGAGAGACATAGAGACAGAAAGCGAGAAATCACCCTCCCAGGGGGGATGGCCACGCTGCAATCCCTTCTCCTCCATTCTCCTCTCAGGATCTTGCGCGCGCACGGACACGCGCCCGGCGTGAGTTTTAAGCCAACGGGTCGGGGACTCGAATCACAATCGACTACATGGGAGTCCAGCGACATAACCATTATGCTAACTGCTGGTCTCAGTTACTGATTTTTAATATCTGCTTCTTGAAAAACTTTTTATGTCGGTTTACCAAATGACAGAAGTCTTTTTTTCTTAATTTTAACTTATTATGAGATTTTTCTGATTATAACAAGAATAACAAAATAACTGAGATCTTTCTTAAAATGTGCAATTAGTAAATGTAATGTCAGGAACAGCTGCAAAAATGTTGAAATATGAACTGACGAATGAAGAAACAAACCTATTTCAGAGTGCAGTGCACCACTGTCCTGCAAACCAAAAACACCTACCTTCAGTCACAACTGTGCCTGGCCACTCCTAACCGATGACAGTCTCACGGTGGTTCCAGGAGCTAAATATAGACAAGGCTGACATTCCCAAAGTCTACCTCTGGCTTTATCACATACACTTGGCGTAAGAATGTCCTCCTGAGAAAGTCCCCCTGTCTGGCCATGCTTAACTGAAAGCCCCCAACTCGGCCTACCTCCTCCCTCCTCATTGCCAGGGGAGAAGGGGTCACTTCCGTCCTCTTGCTGTGGAGCCAGACTATATTCAAAAGCCCTTAATCCCAACACGGCAGCCACAAGTGCTTTGCTATCAGTAATGTGAAAGCCGCTGTGTGAAAATTTGAATATTGCATAATGGAGGGAGGAGGAACCGAGGGCTGCATTACAGCTATAGAAGGGCTAACTGAAGCTGTTTGGTCATGATTTGATCATCAAGCAGTAACCTTCAGGATAATTCAAACTACAATTAATACGTGAAAAGCCCTTGAGATACTTCGTGATATGCATTCCTATAAAATGGCTCTCCTAATATAGCACCTGAATTTCTACGTCCTTATCTACAACCTTGGCCCCCTTGCGTTTACGTAAACAGAGAAGAACAGCATTTTTCATTTAGCGTTCGTGCCTCACCATGACAGAGTCCATGGCACTCCGCTTGTTTGCAATTAAGGCAAATGTAAGCCACCTGACTCCCACCGTGCCATACGGAAATGGCAGACGAAGGCAGTGCCCTCCGGCTCCAAGGCTTCACTGGCTGCCTTTCCAATCCCTGGCCTCCCTGTATGTGTGCCCAGCCGTCTCCCTGCCAGCCAGCTGCTGGGTGAGGCCGTCAGGGAGGATCCCCTGGTGTCTTCAGGATCAAGCGACTTCTGCCTGGGGGCAGGATGGCGATGCCATGCCTCCTTGGAGTGCCCACCGTCTCCTCTGCAGCTGGAAACACGAACAAAGGAACACCATTCTACCATCCCTGAGCTCCACCTCAGCTCCTGCTCATAATGAAAAACGGCTGCGGTCACCCCAGGAAGCAGGGTCACCCCAGGAAGTAGGGTCACGATGCCTTTGGGAATCTGTGGGAAGCTGTGGGCTCTTTTCTCAGAAAAGACAGAAATGAAATAAAGGGAAATGTACACATGCTGTGAGGGCTTCCCTGCCTTCCAGGGTAAGGATCCCAGCTCTCCAAGGCTAACAGGAGGTGGGGAGACAGGGAGAGAGAGGGGAGGAGGGACAGACAGCAACACAGAGACAGAGATGGACAGCCCAGCGTCAGGCCAATAAAGAAAAGTGCTACTCCTGCCTTTACCCGGGAATCAGGTACTCTGGGTTCTGATCCAATCCGAACTTCCTGACGAAAGCCACAATGTTCTGTAGCTTTGTCTAACACGCTCCTTTGCCCAGGGGGCCACTAGCTATTTCATGTGACCACACAAGTCTTTTCTGACCAAATATTCACTCTCATTGATTCAACTATTCTACTACGAATTGTTGATGACACATCGTGGAAATGGCTTAGAGAGGAAAACAAAGAAAATACTTCACTTTACAAAACTTTACAGTTTTACTCAATAAATACTCAGAGACCCTAGGCTCTGTGCCGGGTTCTATGCAAGGTGCAATTCATACCAACCACAACTACTACTACTACATAAAAAATGGAGCAGCTAACCACACTTGCTATGTGCCAGGCACTGTACTAAGCACCCTCCAGATGGAACGGGGATCAGGACGCAGACTCTCTGTTCAACATCAGGGCTCTTACTCATTACTATCTGGTTTCTGCTCTCAACCAGCTCACATACTAGGGAGAACTGCTACAATACAGAAAAATAATGACGTGAAATTGCTTGTGCTTGACAGCCTGGCAGTGAAATGAACACAGCTATACAATATACATAAACAAAAGATAGATTATTTGCACAGAAAAGAAGTGCTGTTTGGTGTCTTATTACATAGACTAGATAAGTAAATTTATCTGTTACGAAGAATTTATACAGATATTGTCTAATTTCATATATCTTAATATCTAAAGTATCACAACAATAACTCACTTTAAGAGACTAAAATTACTTTTTTTTTTTTAACAGAGATTTTTGCTAGAGGGCCTGTGCACTTGCCAGGGAAACAGAGAAACAGGAAATGAGAAATCATCCCCCCACAGGGCGATGGCCACACCACCTCCACTCTCCTCTTGGGAATTTGGGCATGCACATACATGCGCCCAGCATGAGTTTCAAGCCACCAGGTCCAGGACTCAAACCATGGTTGGCCATGTGGGAGTCCAATGATGTAACCATTACACTACCTGCTAGTGCCAATAAAATTGCTTTCAATAAAGAACAGTTGAGGTGGGGCCAGCAGGTGGCATAATGGTTAAGGTGCCAGATACCCACATGGTCAACCACAGTTCTAGTCCTGGACCTGGTGGCTTACTTTCTCACTTTCTCTTTCTCTCTCTCTGGTCACAAATAAACTATTTTTTTAAAAAAAGAATAGTTGAGGGAGCATCAGATGGCATAATGGTTACATTGCTGGACTCCCATATAGTTGACTGCAGTTAGAGTTCCAAACCCAGTGGCTTAAAATTCACTCCAGACATGTGGGTGTGCACGCCCAAAATCCCTAGAAGAGAATGGAGGAGAAGGGACTGCGGTGTGGTCATCCCCCAAGGGTGATCTCCCACTTTCTGTTTCTGCCTCTTTCTTTCTCTGTGCCAAACGTATGTGCCCTATAGCAAAAATATCTTTTGAAAAAGGGAATAGTTGATAAATGTTAAATATTTTTATGGGTTGACACTTCCTTGTCTAATATTTATCAGTACACTGCATATCAATGACTATATTACCCAGAATATATAGTAGCTGAGCATACAAAATTGTCAATTAACTATCTGGGGAAGGCACTCAGAGATATTAACCATGGGACCAGCAGTTAGCGTAATGGCTATGTTGCTGGACTCCCATGTAGTTGACCGCAGTTCGCGTCCCAGACCTGGTGACTTGAAACTCACACTGGGCACGTGTGCATATGTGCCCAGGATCCCGAGAGGAGAATGGAAGAGAAGGGATTGCAGCATGGGTATTTCCTCTGGTGGGTGATTTCTCACTTTCGCTCTCTTTGTGTCACTGGCAAACACAGGTATCTTACAGCAAAACTCTCTCTTAAAAATAAAATAAAATAAAATTCATAGATAATTAGTATTATGAAAAAAACTATGCACAAATGTCAATGGTTTTTGGTATCAAAATAAACTCATACTTTCATTCCATTTTTCCATAAACTGTCTTAAGCACCTCCATATTCACATACTGTATCTTATTTAGTTCTCAAAAACAAGACTACAAGACTACTGATTAAAGAACTACTGCAAAAACAAACCAAAATAAAGCTGAGTGATTTGTACCAGGTGAGGACCCCAAATTTAAAAGTCATATGGGAAATATACAGGAATTTCTTAAGCATGTGCCAAGTTAAAATTCCTTAGAAAATCACTACATAAAAGTTTCTGAACTTGACTACTCAAGTAGACTTTTTTTTGAGATTTGATTATCCTCACTTAAAAGATAGTATTTAGAATATGTGCAGAAATGAAGCCTCCAAATATTCATGAAGAAATTCTGGAAAAGTTATTTTCTTTTATTTTTCACTCCAGTGTTCATGAGCTTCCAATTTCAAAGAAGGAATTGAGTCAAGGCCTGCTTTCGAAAAGGAAGTCTCTCGGGACCAGCAGTTAGCCTAATGGCTATGTTGCTCAACTCCCACGTAGTCAACTGTGGTTCACGTCCCAGACCTAAAGCTCACACCGGGCACATGTGTGTGTGTGCCCAAGATCCTGAGAGGAGAATGGAGGAGAAGGGATTGCGGCATGGCCATCCCCCCTGGGCGGCGGCGGGGGGGTGATTTCTTGCTTTGTGTCTCTCTGTCTCTCTCTGTCTGGCTGGTGAGCACACACGCCCTATAGCAAAAACCTCTCAAAAAAAAAGGAAGTCTCTCAACAAAATATTGGGCTGTTGGGGAAGTCATGATAGATTTTTGCATAGAAAAACAGCCATGACTGTCCCCATGATCTAAAACTATCCAAACAAATCCAGCATTGTATAAATGGATTAAACATTAGCCATGTAAGCTATTCTAATGCAAGGCTGGTTCAACATAGAAAAATCAGTCAATGTAGTACACTGCATTAATAGAATCAAGAACAAAACCTACACAATCAACTCAACAGAACCAGAAGAAGCCTTTGACAAAACCCAAAGTTCTTTCATAATAAAAAACACAAACTGGAAACAGAAGAAAACTTCTTCAACCTGTTAAAGGACATCTATGATAAATCTACAGATATTATACCAAGTTCAAGAATAAATTACTAAAATCTTTTCTAATAGCAGGAGCAAGCTAATCATCTCCAATCTCCAGTCAGGATAATTAGGCAAGAAACAGAGATAAAAGGGGCCAGCCCTGAGGGGACCAGCAGTTGGTGCAATGGCTATGTCGCTGGACTCCCATGTAGTCGACCACGGGTTGAGTCCCAGACCCAGTGGCTTAAACTCACACCAGGGGCATGTGTGTGCATGCCCAAGATCCTCAGAGGAGAATGGAGGGGACTACGGAGTGGCCATCCCCTCCCCCAGGGGGTGATTTCTCACGTTCTGTCTCTCTGTCATTCTCTGTCTTTCTGGTGAGTGCATGCGCCCTATAGCAAAACCTCTCAACAGAAGGGGGTGGGCGGCCCTGTGGCCTACTGGTTACAGGGAGCTGGAACCCACATGGCTGACTGAGTGGTCTGAGTTCAACCCCAGTGGCTTGAAAAACACACCAGGCACATGTGTGTGTATGCATGCCCCCAAATCCTGATGGATTCTAGAAATGAGGGCAAGGGAATTGTGAAGTGACCATGCCCCTTTGGTGGGGTACTGTCTCCTCCCTCTCTCTGTCTCTCTTTCTCTGGCAAGCACATGTGCCCTCTGGTAAGAAAAACATTTATAAATAAAACACAACCGAATTAGAAGGAAAAGGGCAAACCATTTCTACTCACAGGTCACATGATCATGTATGTACATATAAGATTCTAAGAAACATATGAGACACTACAAGCACACACACCTCTATTAGGACTAATAACTACATTCATCAAGAATGCAGGATGTGGGGACCAGCAGTTAGCGTAATGGCTATGTCGCTGAACTCCCACGTAGTCAACCGTGGTTTGCGTTTCAAACCCGATGGCTTAAAATTCACGCCGGGTGGTGTGTATGCGTGCCCAAGATCCCGAGAGGAGAATGGAGGAGAAGGGATTGCGGTGTGGCCATCCCCCATGGGGGGGGTGATTTTTCACTTTCTGTCTCTCTGTCTCTGTCTGTCTGGCGAGTGCACACGCTCTATAGCAAAAATCTCTCAAAAAAAACAAAACAAAACAAAAAAAAAACATGCAGGATGTGCAATCATAAACCAAAACTTAAAAAATGAAAATATCAGTCATCTATGACTCAAAAGAACCTGAAAATTTTTTTTCATTTCATTCATCTCAACTTCAAGTACAGAAATAAAAAATTCAGAATTGGCTTTAGTTTTTTAAACTACCTATGGTATCTGGTTAAAAGAAATATTTCCTAATATACACACAGCTCTGGAAAATGCAGAGAATGATACTTTTCTTTATACCGCCAAAAACGTTAAGTGATGAGAATTTAAAAAGGTTTTTAAAGCAACAAATGATCTTCTGTTGGGCCCATTAAAGAGCAGCTAATCTGCTCGAGTTTTAATTCTCTTTAATGGGTTTCCTTCTGACTACATTACAGCCATCGCAATCAGTTCAAAATATCGCATCTTGAGGCTCACACCAACCAGAAAGTAATGGCTACATTTCCACTTATTTTGTTTGCAGTTTTACTCTGTCCCAGTCTCCTCAAGATTTTAAACACTATTAAGCACTTCACGATATGGGTGTGGACTGTTTCTTCAATTTCATCAGAATTAACACAGAAGTGGTATCTTCTTCCAATCATACTGAGCATACTTCTCAGGTTACATAAACCAAGCAAATAGAAAAAGGAAAATTGCTCTACTTTCAGATATGGTTTACATTCCTTTCTTCCCTGAAAACTTGAACACAGCCCCTGCCTGCTCTGAAATGACAAGGTTATAAAGCAGACCCAAGGTAAACCCAGGCTCTGAGAGCGCCCGCTAAGTTCCAGGAAATTCCTTTCATAGCCTCTGTCTCAGGACCACATGAAACACGTGCCGTTCCTTCACTCCCATCTACAGCCAATTATTATCCTCTATTTTCTGTAGGTGCACATGTTTTCTTTAGCTGTTTAAATGTTTTCAAAAAGCAAAATCAGGCTGAAAGCATAAGTAAAGCTTGAGCTAAAGAAAGAAAGGATGTAACTTTTCTTTTCCCGTAAGTCAGACAGAGGATTCCCTTCCAGTTTTATTAATGGGTTCCACTCTGCACTTCATTCAGAATTTGACTCTAATTTGTCACTAGCAGGCAAAGCAAGTTATTAAGAAGAGGACAGCATCACTGAATATACAGTATTCTCCTCTACATGACGAAGGTGCGTTGTTGAGGGATGCAGTACTACAAAGAGACATACTGTTAAAAGCAATTTCCCTCGTATGGTTTGCCAATCACATACATACTTTGGTTCTCTGGATGGAAACATTTTACTGACTTTTTCATGAGCCTCTTTTTCATCATGAAAATTCAAGAGTTAATAAATTCCAACAAAAAGAAAACCATAGACTGAAAAGCAGAGATCTACTATAACATAAAAGAACATGTTCCCAAACAGTTCTATGAGAAACTTTTGTTTTAAAACAGGGTCTCACTATGTGGTACAGGCTGGCTTTGAACTCAAAATCCTTTTGCCTCACCCTCCCAGCACCTAGGATTATATGGAGTGCCACCATGCTTCTTGCAAGCTCTGTCTTTCTCTCTCTTTTGACGAGTCTTGCTGTTTTTCTTTAACTTAAAAATACAGATTATCTGTATAGGAGACTGCATCATTGATTCCAGTTTTTCACTGCTTTCCCTTTAAGAGGATGTGCATCCTCGCCGGTTGCCAGGTGACTTGCAGCACTGCTTTGTACAAGAAGGACATTTTCCCACCCTGCTGGTGTGAGACTTATTTGGCTCTATAACTCATTAGGCCACTGAAACGGGAGCCCTGTGACATCTGCCACACTGAGCAGGAGCCCCTTTTCTCCCCCTCTATCAGACGGTGTGTTCCAAAACACACGAACTCTGTCAGCCTGGATCCTGGAATAAAAAGGACACGGAAGAAGAGCTGACCTTTAATTGTCATGGGTCTACCATTGAGATCTGGGCTTATTCATCACCGCAGCACCACCTGGCAAAAGCTGACTCATACAAACGCTAAGCCTCATGTTTAATCCCACTTCATCATTTTAGCTACAGGTACAGAAACCTCGTGTCACAAAAATCCTTAGGGGATGCTGACTTCACTGGTCAGTGTGAAAGAAGTGTGTAAAGACTAACCTCCCAGTTTGCCAAAATCAAGCCATTTGATAGGAAGCTATCCTGTATACGTGTGTCAGCAATTAATGTAGGGATGGGAGAAGGAGCCAAGAGATCAGAAAGCGCCCAGTCTGAAGTCTACAGACCCACTGAACACACGACAGATGTGCTGCACTGAGGTCACAGGGGCTGCAAACCACCCAGCATATCCTGAGTCGTTCTAAGTCCAGAAGTGGTGTGCACGCATGTGGGTGTGGACCAGAGGAGAGAGAGAAAAAGCCGTGCATCTGAAACATTCGGAGGACCTCAGGTTGGTGATGTCAGGAAAAAATAACTTCATTTAGGTTAGCATAAGTCTTTGCTCCTAAAGTTCACCTAAATGATAAATTAAATAACATAATAACATAATGGCTTCGCCAATTGGTAAACTTTGTGTTTTAGTTGGCTTCTTAAATTGTAATTAAATATACACATTTATTGGGTTGTCGGGAAAGTCGTGACATATTTTTCTATGCAAAAATACATCATGACTTTCCTGACAACCCAGTATACATGTGCAGATACTTTTAGCACCTCCAGTGCACACGGCTCATTATATTAGCACTAAGGAGCATGGTGAAGTCATAAGAAGAATCCTTGCTCTCAAGGACAGCTCTCAGAGACCATTTCTATGCCCTTCAGCTGTGCTCATTAAGTAAGTACATGCCCAAACCTGGGGGAAAAGAAACCACTTCCAAAAAAAGAAACTAAAACAATGATTCATAAAAATGTTTCTATCTTTAACAGAAAGGAGATAGCCATTGAGTAGGATTACTGATTAAACATTAAGTAACCATGAGGAAGAAAAAAATAATAAAGTTACCATTTTAAAAATTTATCCATTTATTTACTTTAATTTGATCAGAGAGATACAGAGCCAGAGTGAGAGTGTGAGCAAGAGACAGAAAGCAAGCTGCCAGGTCCAGGACTCAAACCATAGTCAGTCATGTGAGAGTCCAGTGCCCTTAACCACCACACCACCTGCCGGCTCTAAAGTTACCATATTTTAGGACCTGTTATCTTACCAGGTTATTTATGTATATTCTCCCACTTAATACTCGTAGCAAACCAGTGGCACCACCTCCACGTAATACATAAAGGAATTCAGGCCCAGAGAGGTGCAGTTACTATGGCACAGCTAATAAACAGCAAGTTGGAATTGAACCCACTGCAAGCTAGCTCTGAATCTTTCACCCTTCCCATTATCAAATGATGCCTTTCTGGAATTTTGCCAACCAGGTGGATACTTTTTAACCTACATTAAAATTTAATTTGCCTTATTCTCAAAAAGTTTTAAAGAAGACATTTAAGATGACTTTTGTCATCTATTTAAACATGTCATAATCCCTTTAGCAAGAATCTATTATGGCCAGCCCTCCCTATCTGTGGGTTCTGCATCCATGAATTTAAGAAACCACAGGTTGAAAATAGAGGAGAAAAGGAAAACCGGCTGCATCTGTACTGAACATGTAGAGGCTGTTTTTCTTGCCGTTATTCCCTAAACAATCCCGTATAACAACTATTTACACAGCACTTACATTGCAGTAGGCATTATAACTAATCTAGAGATGGTTTAAAGTATACAGGAGGATGTGAGCAGACTGAATGCAAATATTAAATGATTTTACGTAAGAGACTTGAGCTTCCACAAATTTTGGGATCTATGAGGGCTCCTAGACT
>NW_006204133.1:4169679-4185104 GCF_000334495.1 Tupaia belangeri chinensis
ATACTAAGGAACAACTATAATTTTACTTTACCAAACTGTCTCACGACATGAATTAAGCCCATTCACTCTTTCTGTGTCACTAAAGCAACACTTCTTTTTAGTTTTTGTGTTTTTTTTAATTGTCAGGGAGTACGTGCCTTCATCAGAGAGGGAGGGGAAAAGACAGAAAGCTCCCCCAACAGGGCACAGATGCTATGATTCCTTCTCCTCTACTTCCCCATCCTGTTGGGATCTGGGGCATGCACACGTACGCACCTGGCTTGTTTTTCAAACTGCGACTCCAACCATGGTCAACCATATGGAATCTAGCTCCCTTAACCACTAGATTATAGGGCAACCCAAAGCACATAGGATGAGCTGCACTGCTAGAAGAGATGGTTGGACTTGACATAGAACCTAACTGAAACTGCAAGGTTGTCTGTATGAAATGGAAGTGAACATATACACAACTTTAGATGACTTGCAGAAGGTAGTCTTACCAATTTTATTGCTACATCATCAGTATTGCTATTAATAGTTACATTTAGGTGTTATGGCAGATTTGACCAGCTGTGGTGAACAGTTGTTACCATTTTCATTGTCCATAAAATTTGTCAATTTAGTGGTTTCGTGAGTATGCAAGTAATTAAGGATAAATAGTTTCTTTTCATACATTTTAAATATGATTTTTAAAAAAAGCAGTACTTAAAATGACAATGAATTATAGACAAGCTATGCACAGTGAGGCCTATTTAAGTAGAATATCACGAATCCAAGATATACACTAACTTGGGAGTATACCATATTATTCTTTTTGAGTTTAAGAAATTCAAAATAGAGCCAGCCAGTGGCATAGTGTTTGAGACAGCTGGATTTCACATGGCTAACTGCACAGTTCAAGTCCCAGACTTGGCGGCTTGAAAAACACATTGTGTGTGTGTGTGTGTGTGTGTGTGTGTGTGTGTCCAAAATCCTGAAAGAAGGATAGAGGAGAAGGGACTACAACATGGCCATCCTCCTCAGAAGTTGCTTTCTCACTTTCCTTCTCTTTCTTTCTCTCTGGTGAACACATGTACCCTGTAAAAAATTTTTAAAATAATGGGGCCAAGAGGTGGCATGGTGGTTGAAGCACTGGCCCTCCACATGGCTGACCGCAAATGAGTCCCAGATCTAGCGCTTGCTTTCTCATTTTCTCTCTCTTCCCCTCCCTCGCTTTCTATCTCTCGCTCTCTCCCTCTCATGAGATCGCATGGCCTATAGAAAACTTTAAAATAAAAAAAAATTCTTTTTAAAAATTAAAGTTCAAAATAAGTCAAGGTTTTATATATATATATATATATATCTCATATATATATCACCGTACCTGCTGCAGACCATTTATACACATACACATGAGGAGACTTTAAAAAGTCTGTGCAAAGATGGAATGAAAGTGTAAGTTTATTTTGGTGCAAAAACTGAAGTCTCTGTGTACTTTTTCATAACACACATTTTCTATGAACTTTCTGAAGAACCTTCATGAGAGTGTGTGAGCGCACACATTACACGCACAAGGGTACTTCTAAAGTTCAGAGAGAGGAGCCGGAAGGCAGCACAGAGGTAACGCAACACCTTGTGGGGCTCGCCCACATGGACGGTCCTGCGTTTCCGCCCCTCAGGTCTCCCTGGACATGCTGGGCTTGGTTCTGCCACGGAGGATATTCAGCACAGGACGGTGGCTGTAGGTAAGATTCTGGCCAGAAGGCCAGCTGAAACTCCAGCTCTGCCACACAAATTGTGGGACCATGGGCAGGTTACTGTGCACCTTTGTCTCCTTCTCTGTAAAAACGGGCTCTGAAGGTCTAATGAGGAGATAGAGCACGCGGAGCTCGCTACACTTCCTTATGTATAAGAAACACGAAAACACACTGAAGACAGCTGGTCTAGGTGCCCTTCCCAAGAGACACTGCCATTGAAGATCAGAACACCCCGGGGTCCCGGGGCTCCCAACTGTCAGTCTTTTACACTTAAAAACAATTTTTTCAATCCATTTAAAAGAATCCATAATTAGACAAGTTCACTAATTTTTCTTGGTCATGTGGCTTCAGCCAATTATTTCTGAATTTAAATTATTTTACAAAACATACTAATTAAATTACAGATAGCATGACGTACATTTATGCTGAAGTACTTTTGATTTAAGATGTTTATTTAAGGGGCTGGATTCTTGACCTGATGGGTAAGGCAGCTGGGTCCCACATGGCAATTGGGTGGTTCAAGTTCCAGACCTGGCAGCTTGGGAAACACACCAGGTGTGGGTGTATGCATGCCAAAATTACAGGAGGAAGGGATGGATAGTAAAGTGGCCATTCTCCGTGGGGAGTGCTTTCTCGTCTCTCTGTTTCTGTCTCTGACTAGCACACATACCCTCTGCGGGGGCCGGCAGGTGTCGTGGTGCTTAAAGGCACCGGATTCTCACATTGCTGAGCACAGTTCAAGGCCTAAACATGGCATCTTGCTTTTTCCCTTTCCCTCTCTCTCTGGTTAAATTTAAAAATAATAACAAATGGAATTAAACAAACACATATTTCTTTTATAATAATAATAATAAATAACTATGAAGAGGCCATGTTGTTCCCCTGCACAAAGCCCTCAAAAGTTGGCCATCACCTACCAGGAAACGTCCAAGCTCCTTGGTCAGGGTTCCCACTTCACTCCCAGCTTCCCCTCCTGCTACTCCTTAAGGAAGGCCACAGACCTGCTGCCTATTCCTCAGTCCTCTCTACTGTTCACAGTGAGGGATTTCTCGCCTCTTTGCAATCATTTACATTACTGTATCTAGGGCTGGCAGGTGGCATAGTAGGTAAGAGTACTGGACTCCCACATGGCCAACTGCGTTTCCGGTCACAGACCTGGCACCTTGCTAGTTTTCTCTCTCTCTTTCTCTTTCTGTTCCTCTCTGGTCAAATTTAAACAAACAAACAAATAAATAAAGCATTTACATTACTGTCCCCGCCACATTCCCCCTGCCCACAATCTAGCTAACTCTTTTTCAACCTTTAAGACTCAAATCAGATGTCACTTTCTCCAGGAAATATCCCTAAAACGCCACACGGATAGGGTATCCTTTTACATACTCCACAAGATTATTGGCAAGTTAAAAACCCTACTTAGAGGGCCAGCGGGTGGTTAAGGTGTTGGGATCCCACATGGCCAACCATGGTTCAATCCCTAGATCTGGTGGCTTGAAGATCACACTGACGTTTGTGCGTGCAGGCCCGAAATTCTGAGAGGAGAGTGGAGGAAAAGTGATTGTGGTGTAGTCATTACCCCAGGGGGTGATTTCTCACTTCCCCTCTCTCTGGGGAGAGCACTTGCCCTACAGCAAAAAGTAAATCAAAAATTCCACTTGGACTCTTTGAAATAATGTTATAGGTAAAGTATAAACGCATCAAGGGCTAGAAATGGGGTCTAGTCACTTCTATGTCTAGATCAATAAACGGCTGCTCGTCCTAACACAGAAACCTATATATCCAGAGGAAGAAAGATACAAAGAGGAGATCAAAGCCCCTTTTACTGTATCCATACTCTGTTACAGTATTGCATGTAATATTTTTAGGGCTCAAAAACATTACTTTTGTCCTGCCAAGGGATTAGAGTAAGGAAAATAATAGAGAATAACTTATGTAACTAATTACCTACCTAAATATTAGAAACCAAAATACTATACTTCCTTTCAGACAATAAATATTTAATATCCATCCTCGGAATTTAATTCAGCCTTAGAATTTTAATTCAAGTTGTAGAGTAGTAAAGGTGGCTACAGGGTAAATTCACCAGCTTTTCCACCAAAGACTTTTTAAAAACTTATTCATTTCCTCTATGAGTAAGAGAGTCACACATAGAAGCAGAAGGAGAACACCTCTCCCGCCCCAACAGGGGCTTGATGCCATAATCCAGTTTCAAATCATGGGCAACATGAACATAGTGTCCTCAAGGAGGTCCCGGGACCTGAACCCAGAACCTTCTAACCTTCCCATGTGGGTTAGCCTGCAGAGCACTGCCTTTTACCCTGGCACCACCATCTGCCCACTCCCCACCAAAGACTTTTCCCAGATATTCTGCTCGAACTAAAACATTATAAAAATTAAAAAAAAAAATTAAAGAATGTTACCTAAAAGGGTTTAGGTCTCATAAGAAGTTGAACGATGCTCTGGGGAAGGAACTATCTCCAGTGAATGGGACACGAATAGGAGAACCCTTGGGGCCCAGCTGAGCTGCCAGCTTCTGCACGCGGACAGGCCTCAGAGAAGAACCCAGCAGCTCTGTCCTGGGCTCCGAAAGACCCCGGGCAGCAGATGGTCAGTGGGGCTCAGACACGCACAGACTTCACCTTTTCCTCTGCAGCAAGCTCAGACACCACAGGCCAGGCTTCATCCTCAGGAGTCACAGCTGGAGGTACAACTGGGATCCCAGAGCCAGTACCAGGCCGGGGCGTGCACATGGCAACAGGGAGGGCTGCTGCACACGGATGCTCATGGAGGAGTGTGCCCTGGTCCATTCCACTGGTGTGGAGTCTCTTTCCTCCAGATGACAGGCAGCTCAGACACGCTCAGAGTCTCCCCTTGGCCCTCCCTTCAGGTGGATCCACATTTCTGTCACCACTACAGAACAAGAGAGGGGCTCGGCAGGACATTTCAGAAAGCAGATGCACTAGAACATTCGGATCCTGAGGATCCTGGAAAGCCTGATAAGGAACACCTACCTGCCCCATGCTAAGAATCTCCCATGCAGAGGTGAAGGCCTCCGCCCCCAGCAGCACCATCCACCTGAGCAGTCCTGAGACGGCCACCACCAGCGTCCCTGACAAGGAGTACAGCTGGTGGGAAAGAAGTAACAAGGCCTTGCTGACGACGACAACCCGTCTTCACAGTCAAGGCACGGGCCTTGGGCCACAGCTGAGCAAGGCAACTTAAGTTCAGGACTTAGCTGACCATCATCAGTTGCTTTTGTTGTTTCTAAGGACCCCACAGAGCAAACTCTGAGGGTGACAGAGTCCTTTTGTACTCTCCCCCTTTTTTGTGAGAGCTATCGAAATTCCCAACTATCCTATTATAGTATATGTTTCCTGGCCTGTCCTCAGCACACACTGGATGCTGCTGCTCAGAAGGCTGAGGCCACACGGGAGGCCTGGGTTCGATTCCCAGCCCTCCCTAAAAAGCTAGGTGTGGGGGGTCACATACCTCTAGTACCAGCTCCTCGGGAGACTGAGGCAGAAGGATCATGACACAGTAAGACCCTGCCTAAACCACCACACACACACTGGCGGACACACACACCACCACGGAAGAGCATTGCTTGGATGGCATGAGTTCTCATCGGAGCAATAATCAAACTCGCCAAACTGTGGGCCTGACCTACCTCCAGGCTTGCAGGCAAGCTTCCCTCTCTCCTCCCCTGAGTCTGAAGGAAAAGTTAAGTGAGTGGAAAGTGATATTCTGTGTCACAGAAAAAGTTTAAACCCAATTAGGGACCACACGAGGCAGGATGTATAAGGTAGAATCGTGGCCGCTCGGAGCATAAACAAGATCAAGGCCCTGAGCAGCACTTAGCCCTGCAGATGCTCCCAGCAGCTCACAGGTGTCCCAAGGTGGCAAGATGTAAACCTGTCCTACCTCTTCTGCAAATTCAGGCTTCTTTGCCAAATCTGACGTTCTTCCAATTCTGGCTTTCTCCTGCCACTCACAGCCCTCTCATCTACCTCAGGGAACGGAGACGTTCACATGTGTGCATGCACACAGCCCTATTAAGACAAAGTCAGGGTCTAGCAGACGGTGTAACGGTTATGTCGCTGGACTCCCACAGGGAGGCCCAGACCCGGCAGCTCGAAACTCACACCAGGCGTGTGTATGTGCATGCGGGCCCAAAATCCTGAGAGAAAACTGGAGGAGAAGGGATTGCAGCCCGGCCATCCCCCCTGGGGGTGGTGAATTCCTCTCTTCTGTCTCTCTGGTGAGCACACATGCTTTACAGCAAAAATCTCTCTTAAAAAAAAAAAAAAAAAAGAGAGAGATCAAGTCAAAGGCCAGCAGGTGGCATGATGATAAGGCAGCTGGATCCCACACGGCCAACTACACAATTCAAGTCCCAGACCCAGTGGTTTGAAAAACTACACCAGATGCATGTGAGTGTGCAAAATCCCAAGAGGAGAATGGAAGAGAAGGGATAGCAGGGTGCTATCCCTCCCTTCCCCCCATGGGATGCTTCCCTTCTCTCTCTTTCTCTCTCTCTCTCTCAAGACCACGTGCCAATAGCAAAAAAGAAAAAGAAAGAAAAAGTCAACAGATACTTCCCCTCAGTCTCACAGAACATGCAAAGTCAGCTGTGCTGTCATTCCTCTTAGCATCATCCTACGTGCTGTTTTCTAACAAAGTAAGATTAGAAATTAAACAGAGAAATCCCAGCTTCGTTTGAACACCGAAAGGACCCGGTGTCATCTGTGGCAGTGACCAAGGATGAGGATGGCTGGCAGTACTGGGACAGAAGGTCCCAGCTGAGTGTCTGAGCCCTACTGCTCTTCCCCTGGACATCCGAGTTGTGATTCCCCCCAGGATGCTAGGAAAGCTGTGATCTCAGCGGTGGCCATGGGCCAGCATGATATTTCTACAAATGGCTACCTGCAGCCCTCACTGAGGGCCCCCTAAACCTCCACCCCCACTTTCACCCAGCCCCTCCCAAAATGGGAATATCTGGAAGAGAATGGAGACATTGGGACTGAACCGGGGGCATCTCTAGGAGTTACTGAGATGCTCCTCAAATCCAGAAATGTCTGTAAACTTCAAGTTACTCTCAGTCTCACTCCTGCTGCTGCCAAAGGAGCCAGTCCTTGAAGGACTGACAAAACCGAAAAGCTGTAAAAAGTGATTAGCCTATTTATTACAAATTGTATTTACTTAGTTTTTATGTTTATTTCCCACCATATCCCCACTAGGATCCAATTAACCACCCCCTCACTCATCAGAATTGTATTAGAAAGACACAAAAATAAATGCTGCTGCTAAGTGCAACCTTCAGGTTTTATGGAATTGTAATGTTACTATACAAAGCCTCCTCAAAACAGCGAGAAGAAAACAGTATTCTGAAAGAACTTCTTGTCAAATGATTTTTTTATCCAGTGCGTCCTTGTGAAAACTCAGGGTTTTGAGTCTACCGACCAGCACTACTGTTCAGGAGCTGGTCTGAAATGCAGAATCAGGGCCTTATCCTCACCCTGTGATTAGAATCCACATTTGAACAAGATCCCTAGGTTATTTAGATGCACACTGAAGTGTGAGAAGCAGGTCCCTGGGTGAGAGTCAAGCAGACTGACCAATGCACTCAAAACGGCTTCCTATTCTCTGAGTCTCCTCTGCATATATTCAATCGAACACCAAATAAATTTTGAAAATTTAAAACAAAAACAGACAGATTATCTCCCAGAACTGGTGATGAGCCACTATAGTAAAGCCTTTTTCTATCTAAACTGCCAGGCAACCAATTAACATTTCAATGAACATTGACAGAAAATCTGTTCTGTCGCTTCATAACTCAGGTAAACAACGCAGGTATGACAAGAAAAATTTAACTAAGACTAACAGACTCACATTACAGCCCTCTAGGGGATTTTTGAAAACTAATTTCCTGTCCATAAAAAAAGGAAAAATAAAATTATTTTCAGTATCAAGTTAAGCACGTAACTCTAAACTGAGTTGCTGTGTGTGAGTGGTCTCTAAATTACAGTCATTTTTGTTTACCTCCACTAACAGTGAGCCTCCTGGGAAGAAATTATGTGAAGAAGTTTAAGTACCCTCTATGTCTTTCTCCACATGAGAGTAGAGAAACTGCAGAGGGAAAAATACACAAGCGAAAATAATTAATGACTCTACACTCTGATTCCTGCTCCCCTCTACTACGAGCGAGCCTCGGGTTCCGAGGTTGGAAGAGATGGCAGAGGTAACTACTGCCGCTAGTCCACTTCTCAAGAACGGCCTTCCCCTCTGAGACAATGCACATAGCATCCCTGTTAAATCTTACACCCCCTGATCTCAGTGGTGCCCTTGAGCAACCTAGAATAACTATTCCTCTTTTCCAGTGAAAGACCCTCACACACTCAAGAGCCCCGCTCGTGTCCCCAGGGTTAGTTTCCTGAGATTAATCCCACTTCGTTTCTGGGATGGTGTGGTATCCTCTTACCCTGGTCTGACTATGTATTTTGTTTCTCGTGAAACTAAATTACGATGAGTCGGATATAATTTAAGGGGACCCTGGTGCCAAGTGAAGTCATTTGCTGTAAGGGCTGGTAATGTGATACATCCTCAGTGAAACACTCGTGATTATGTAATGGTTAATCCATTTGCATTTGTTCGTACTACAGTCAGAAGTGAGGGTAAGTCTGTCTGTCTGCCTGACTGTGATGCACGACCAAGAGAAAGCACCAAACTCCATTCAAAGATAGGTCCCTGAGGGGTCCCACTGCCAGGGACAGGACTCTGCACCACAGACTGCTGAGCCTGACCCACGGTGGCCTTTCTGTATCCTTTCTCGTTTATGAGAAAGACACATGTTTAAGGAAGCAGAGGGGCTAAAACAACTACGTTTGGCCTTCACGGAGCAATTGACACTTTTATTACTTAACATCACAACCTTATGAGGTAGGCCAGTATAAGTGCTGTCATTTTGTAAGTGATTAAACCAAGACTTAGAATAGGAAATGAGAAAAATTGTGAGCTGCCCAGAGCCAAAACAGAAAGCAAGGTTGGAGCCAGCTGAATTCAGAAACCTCAATTAAATTCTCAGACAAAAGAGAATAGCCAACATTGAAAGTAAGTTTTATGGATTTCACTTTGAAATAAAAAAAGGAAATATTACGTTACCATTAAATGATATTAAAATCATCCTTACTGCCTTGATATTGCCACCAAGGTTTTTTTTCCCCACAAAATAAAGAAAATTTAAACAGGTAAATCTATTCCAGGTTAAAAATCCCATTTACACACACACAAAACTTGCATCTTATATTGAGAGGCTAGTTTTTCTCTGAATTTGTATTTTATCTTAACCTATGTTAAGCCAAAGGGCCTCCTTCGAGTTCCTAATCTGAAGTCCCATTGATTAGGCACACTCTGGAGCACAGAGACATTCTCCCAAAATAGATTTTTAGAATTTTATAACCCTCCCACATTTTCACCAAAGAGAATCTGGAACACAGGAAGGACTCATTTCTCCACATGCAGTACTCGTCAAGACATGTGGTGAAAATCCATCCACATACCCGGGATGTACTCCCCACACCCCGCAAGAACCCCAGCCGAGTTTGAGTCCTCAACTCCTGCCCAAACCGACCAATCTTCCACCCGCTTTCTCCAAAGCAAGCTGATGCCACTTACCAGGGAACCCAGCACTCCACCGTTTCCCAAGGACCCCTTCCAACTTCCCCGCACCTGCCAACCCGGCCCCTTTATATAGTCCACAGGCCCGCCCCCTGGAAACCACTTTTCTTGGAAACATTCCCCTGCACCTGCTAAGGCCCTTTCCTGGGCTGGGGGCGGCTCAGGCGCTTAGCCAATGAGAGCCACTGCAATCAACCAAGCCATCACCTTTGACCAATGAGCGACAGCTGACCAGGACTGCGCTAGACTAATCAGCTCCAGAACACCTGGGGCTCCAGGGCTCTCAGCCCTGGAGTGTTCTGGTGAGCTGCTTGACCCATAAGGCTGACAAAGGAAACATGTAGTTCTAGAAGTGTCTGCTTCACTTGTGCTGGAACAAAGGACCCAGGCACCAGAAGGTCAAGATCAGGCATCTACGTTTTCCGACACTAGGGAGGGCCTGAAAAGCCTAAGGAAACCTGGAGGAAGCCATGGCCTAGCCAGGTCTCCTGGTGGTTGATGGAAGAGAACCAGGAGCGCAGGGGGCAATACTGGGAGCTGTCCTTAGGGAGCCCACGCTGCTTGGGTCTCTGTTGTGTTCTCCTCCCCCTAACAGCAGCACAGCTCCCCCACACTCCACACCAGCTAGTAACTTCACCTCCACAGGACAAGACCCACACTTCACTCCTGCCATGTTTCTATGTGCGGTCTTCCTTCCATGTGGATGCTCCTTTATTGATTCCTTCTGAAATTTTACCTCTCCAGGATCACATTCAAATGCCATCCCACCATGAGTATGTTATCTCTCAACATAACGTGCCACATCCCCTCAAACGGGCGGCCGGATTTCTAGTACAGATATTTATGTGCAAGACTTTTTGTCCTCTAAGTTCCCAGCAGACACGCTCTCTCCTTAGCATCCCATACAGTAGGGCTTTTTAAACCCATAGGTGGAAGGAAGGAGGGGAGAGGAAAATATCAAAATGCATCCTACGTGGCAGGAACAGCTTATTTTAGCACACTCTGGTTTCAGGTGTGTGTGCATGTGCATGGAGGTGGTGGGGTGCGAATGTAAATGTATTTGTTACTGTGGGTCCTGGTCTAGGGACGTCTGGAAGTTGCTGCCCTACAGTACTTACCCAATAGTCAAGCTTAATACCCTGTGGGTTTGTTTAGTTTTTGTTTTGGCTATAGGGTGCAAGTTCCCGCCAGAGACAGACCAAGGGATGGGGGGCAGGGGAGAAATCATCCCCCAGGGGGGATAGCCTGCTATTCTTCTCCATTATCCTCTCGGGATATTTCGGAGCACACATACACGTGCGCTGGGCATGTTTTTCAAGCTGCTGGATCTGGAACTCGAACCATGCAGTTGGCCATGTGGAATCCAGCTGCCTTAACCACTACAGCACCAGTTGGCCCGCATGAATGTTTATTGAGTGGAACAAATTGATGAGTATGAAACAACCCATTTACTACAATTTCAAAGATTCCAATCGGAATGAATACAAAGTATGACACCCATGTGGACAAAAGTGTATGGATTCTGGCTTCTGTGAAACTATGGGGAGAGAGGGAAGGAGTAGGGGAACTATTTCATATTGTATTTCAATAGACTTCCTCCCCAGTAAATAAAATGTGCTTGTATTAAGAAGAGTAAATACAAGTTTGATTACGTTTATTTCAGAAAATGTTTCTTGTTCACTGGAACCATTACAAAGTTCTGCATCTTTAAAATATGTGCTCTAGGTAATTGCACCATGATTCATAAAAGGATCTTTCAGACACCATGAGAGCTTTCGCACAAGTTCTTTCTGTGCCTGAGGTTCCCTGATACCCTCTCAATCTTCCCACCCCCACCATCTGTAAAAACCCCATTCATCTTCCAAGGCTTAGTTCAAAGGTCACCTTTCCACAAAAATCTTTTTTTAACTAAATTTTTCCTCTTTCTCTCATCCACCACCCACCCAGGCGCCAATTCAGTCTCTCTTTTGAATCAGCAGGGTCAAAAACTTCCTTTTTCACTTGCGTACTTGTTTTATTTCCCCGACTAGACAACGATATGCACAGCCTCTGCTACTCCCCTCTGGATCCCCTACAGCAATCAGCACAAGGTCGTGGACTCAAGAGAAGATCAATAAATATTTGTTAAGTGAATAAATGAAAGCAACAGTTAGCCTGTTTAAAAGGATGGTCATTACTGTAAAGGCCCTGAGGAATGGCTTGTATGTCTAACTGCTGACCAGGGAGAGGTGGACCAGTCAAGGAAGAGCAGAAGGAGCAGAGGGAGAGGAGAGGAGGCTGAGGAAAGCAGGGGGAGGCTGAGGAGAGGTGCTGTTCCTCTGTACGTCTGCCCCCCACACACTTACTGAATGCCCATTTCCTCAAGATTCAGCTCCACAGTGACGCTGCAGAGCTGGCGACAGAATGAGCACCTTCACCGTGTTCCTAGTTCTCCACACACACATCAAACTAAAAATGAGAAGTAGGGTTAGAGGTGGAAAGCACAGTAACCTTTCCAACCTTAAGATACACCTGAGGGGGGGAACCAGCAGTTAGCGTAATGGCTGTGTCGCTGGACTCCCACGTAGTCGACCGCGATTCATGTCCCGGACCCATGTGGCTTAAAACTCACACCGGGCGTGTGTGCGTGCGTGCCCAAGATCCCGAGAGGAGAATGGAGGAGAAGGGATTGCGGCGTGACCATCCCCCCTGGGGGGTGATTTCTCGCTTTCTGTCTCTATGTCTCTCTCTGTCTGTCTGGCGAGTGCACGCGTCCTACAGTGAAAATCTCTAAAAAAAAAAAAAAAAAAAGATACACCTGAGGGGCCCCCCGGTGGTGTGGTGGTTAAGGCAGCTGGACTCCCACATGGCTGATCACGATTCAAGTCCCTTGCTCTCTCACTTTCCTTCTCTCTGTCTCTCTCTGGTCTACTTCAAAAAAACTAAAACAAAATTACGACAATGAAGAAAATGAAATAAAATAATTCTTAAAAAAACAAAAAGAAAAAGAAGGAAAGTTGAAATAGCCATCTGGATAATTCAGGCTCAAAAGGCCCACCTCAAAAAAAAAAGTAAAGATAGTTCTGAGCAGGAGAAGGGTGTGCAAGGCAAAGGAGGTGGCCCCTGAGTCATCTATTGATTGTCTATATTGATTATATTCCATCGTACTATGCTTTTCCCTTCATGCTGTCTTTAGACCGCTCTGTCCTCAAATGACATTCATTAATAGAATCTGTGACCACTAGAATGAGCTAGCTCAGGTTCAAAGCCAGTCACAACTAATAAACAGTAACTTGTTTTATTGGCACATATCTTTCACTGATTAGAAAAAAATTGTGAGGGATTAAAATAAGATTCTCTTTGCCATTCTCTTCATTTTTTATGCTAAAGGAAGATGTTTTCAATGGTCTTTATTTAAAATTTATATCGGTTTTCTAAGTTAATGCACAATCAATAGGTATAATTTCATACATCATGGTATTCCTTTTCACATTTTCAATTTCAGACCAATACCATTTAGGGCTCTCACCTTCTCTCTCTGATAGTTTACCAGAATCTCAATTTCCAATCCATCATGGTCTTGCTTTGTATCTTAATTTCAGAGCAACCCTCATAAACTGGGAGAGATCAGTAGTACCTTACAAAATGCACTGGACTTGAAGTCAGAAAACTGGGCTTTTATGCCAATTCTTGGTTTGAATAAGGCTCCTCCACTTCAAAATGTAAGACCCTGGGCAGACTACTTGAGCTTCCCAACCCTCAGTTTCCTCATCTGTTAAGATGGGACTAATCATGATAGATGCTTGCTTTGTAAGGTTCTGGTGAAGATTAAGAGCTAAAACACGCCACATACAGAGAAAAGTGTGTGGTACAGAATGTTCAGTAAATGCAAATTTTAAAAAGTCTGCTGTCGTTTGCTTTATGGTCTCAGTAAAGCTTTCATTTCCTCATCTATAAAATGGGGCTACCACCATGTACCACTTCCAGGATTGTTACGAGATTCAAATAAGAAAACAATGAATATGAAAATATTAGCTACACAGAAGTACTCAAATGTCAATTACTCTGGGTCACCTACAAGTATAAAAGAAACCATAAGCTTAAGAACATAAATAACCCATAAAATTGAGCAAGAAAATACCATCTGAAAATTCACCCGTAATGGAGAAAATGTCTGACCAGGTTAGAAGTACCTGCTTGAGGAGTTTGGTTTATCTTTAACTTATCAGAACCATAAGTTTTGTAAAATGCAAATGCAACATCTGGAAAACAAGAAACACTACCTCAGTCAGGCCAAACTGCCCTGCTACATTGTAATTAAGAAAGCCTGCAAGATCTCAAAAGCTAAAAATTGAGGTATTGATTAAAATCTGGTTGCATGCACTGTAACTTTTGAAAAAGATACCTAATATTTTCTCCTTAACAAAAAAATAAATGTACTGTAGCTAATATGAACTTCAAGTCAATACAACTGAATACTTAATTCTGTGACAGTTTTCCAGGTAACTCAGCTGGGAAATGATACAAAGGGAGAGAGAGCTCAGGCCTCTGGCTGCAAGAGCCCACAAATTACAGCTATGAATCTGAAAATGTGACTTATAAAAGTCATGAGAGAGTTCAATTTGAGTCATCAAGCAGACCAAGTACATAAAAATATGCCAAAACAATTAAGTTCTTCCCTTTGACTGAAAAAACAAACTGCCTTATAAAAGCCAAACTCATTTTTAAAGTATAGTTGCTATCAGGAAATCTATTGAACTTGTGCCAGAAATCAACATTTCTAGATGTAAACCTATAAAATAATAGGTATCTGTAAATGAAAGGCTGAAATAACCCCAGGAGCAGCAACACAGTAATTAGCAACTTTTATAGAGTAATAACATGTTTCATATTCTTTCTACACTGGCTCTTTGAAGTTTCCAGCGTAATATATAAAAGTTTTATGACATGAGGGCCCATCCTCGTGTGTTTTATTGGCGCCAACACAACACAGAGCAAACTGTACTTCTTCACAGCAGATCTTTGCTAAGAAACTGCAGGAGAATTCGCTAGCTTTGTGTGCAGGTTACGTCCTTACACCTGTCCAGGAAAGTAAAAGTCACTAGAAGCCTCATCACCACAAATACACACATACCCACATATCATCGATAGGAGACATAAATCATAAGGCAGTTTGGCTTTAAAACGGTACATTGCATATTCATGTGCACACCACTTGCAGTTCTAGACACATGTGAACTCTTTACTGAATTAAAAAAAAAAAAAGCTCCGTTCTACAATAAGCGATTACCAGAGGCAGAACAGAGTGCAGTTAATATGCTTGCTCCAGCAGATGTTCATCCCCGTAAATATTAAACATAACACAAGTTCCTCCAGGAATATGCAAGCAGTAATTTTACCACCTGAAAAGGGCTGGTTGGAAACATTTAAGAGATAGCCTGGTGGGGGGAGGAGAAGAAGGGGGACCGAAGAGGGATGCTTAAGCAGCCAATGGGATTTTTAAGACACCCGCAGATCCTAACCCAGCCAATGGGATTTTTAAGACACCCGCAACTGGAATGAAACTGCTTCCAGCGGCTATTTACCTACAGCAGCTCCGCAATGTGAGAAGCCGGAGATAAGAGAACCCGAGGGCTCGCCAGGCTGCGAGCCGTGAGCGTGGATCAGAGGGACGCGCGGGCCACTGGGGTGGGGTGCGGAGGGGAAGGGGTTGGAGTACAACTGTGGCGAGGTGTGAAGCCAGGGCCCAGAAGGATCCTGAACCTCGAGGAAACGAGCGACCCTGGGCCCAGGCCTCTGGAATCGCGCACGGAGGAACACTCGCCGCCTGCCCTGACGTGCACTTTCTCATCTCGGGTGGGAGTGGGTGGGAGCCACAGGAAGGCTGAGGCCGCACAGACCGCGCAGGCAGGGAGGCGGCTGGAGCATCCTCTAAGGGCACTTGGCAGCAGCACCAGCTCTAGGGGGTCGCGGGCGTGAACCCGAGGCTCGTGGCGAAGAGGGAGGGGTGCATCCGATCGAAGGGGGGTGAGCGGCTAGGGGACCGGCGGGTGGATCCCG
>NW_006204133.1:4186147-4212569 GCF_000334495.1 Tupaia belangeri chinensis
GCGGAGATTCCCTGGCCGCCCCAGGCGCGGGAGAGTGCACCGTGCAGCCCACGGCCGCGCCGCCAACGAATCCTTGCAAATACCTTGACTCAGTAAGTTCCGGGAAACCGAGAGGAAGCGGGCAGGACACCTCGTAGCACAGGACCTGCCCGCAGCTGCAGTTTGGCCTACAGTGGGGGGTCCCACCGTCCTCCAGCTGGCCCATCCCTGGAAACCGACCCCCATTCTTTTAGAGTGCACCGTGCAGCCCACGGCCGCGCCGCCAACGAATCCTTGCAAATACCTTGACTCAGTAAGTTCCGGGAAACCGAGAGGAAGCGGGCAGGACACCTCGTAGCACAGGACCTGCCCGCAGCTGCAGTTTGGCCTACAGTGGGGGGTCCCACCGTCCTCCAGCTGGCCCATCCCTGGAAACCGACCCCCATTCTTTTTTTTTTTTTTTTCTTACACGGTAGGGGTCGAGGCCTCTGGGTGTGCCTGCAAACTTCCCGCCCATGCCCTGTCTGGAGGGAGGCACATTGTCAGCTGAAGGATGACAGAGTACCGTTCTGGTTTCTGAAAAACCAAGTCCTCGTTAGTAATGCTGCCCGGGTTTGGAAGAATGTGTATCCCCCTCTGACTCGGACAGACTTGCTGAGAACCGCAAGTCTAGATAAGGGCCATACCTTTTCTCCACAGCTGGCGCCTGAATCTCCTGCCCTTTTGGCCACAGCTATGGGAGCCTCACTCAGGGTTGCCCGGAATTCCTGGAGAGAGCCAGCACAGACCAACGCAGTTAGGCATTTGCACCGCTTGGACCAAACCTCATGTTCCCTGCCACCCAGGAGGGCTTTCCAGAACTCCCCTTTGTTCCTTCTCTGGACAAGAACCACTGACAGGGCTTGCCAGAAATTTAGACCCTTGGGTAGAAGTCACAGGATCCCTCCAGGGCCAGCCTTAGGAGTAACCCTCCTGGCCTCATGCACCTCTGAGTGGGAATGAACAAACTAAGTTCTGGACACAGGTAGAAGGCAGAAAAGGCCAATGAGGATTTTTTCCCATTTGAGATCGGATTACAAAAATCCCAGCCCCACCCCCTCCTTCCCTCTGCTCTGAAGCCATCCTCCCTTTATTAGAAGCATCCATAATTAATGTGCAAAAGTGTAAAAAGCGAAATCAAGGCAGAGTCAGGCATCAACGTAGTCGGAGAAAGTGGAATTACTATTTTACAAGCTGACAACTCCAGCCCTTAAAAAACCTCCCTCCTTAGTAGAAGGTGGTAACAAGTCTACAAAAGAACAAAGAGAATATGAAGACAGGAAAAAGTACAGGTGTGAAGGACTGGCTCCCCAAATCCCATGGACAGTGTGTTTGGAGAGTGGGGGAAAAGAGAAAAAAGAAAATCTGGCTCCCTGATAGCTCCTTAGCATAAGCCCCATTGGAAATGTTTGTGCTGGCAAAAGTGAGATGGAGACGTGAGACAGCGTTCCCAGGAACAAAGGCTGGGGGTGGAGGAGAGCGTGAGGGAACAGCCCCTCTCTAGAACTGCACGTTCCAAGGCCTGAGCAAGAAATGTGTCCATTCCTGTGTTCCTGGCTGCAGCTGGGAGGCTTCTCCAGAAAGGAGACCTCCCGCCCCTCACCGGTATCTGGCTTCCCTTCCCACCACATGTTTATACAAAGGAGAACAAACAGAACCAGGGCGGGCTGGAAGGCCAGATTCAGATTTGCCTTGGCCACGAAGCTGGTCCCAGAGAAAGAAAGGGAGGAAGCATTGGAGGAGAGTGGGGCAAAGGGGTAGTTGAGGGGTTTTCTCATAAAATGCTTCTCCCCAAAAGCCACATAATGGGTAGATTTATATGCGAATTTCAATTCTGGCGCCTCGTGTTAGTATGAGTGTACTTGAGCCTAAAGCACGTTCACTGTGGATATTTAGCAGTGTTTCTCAGGAATAGCCGTTCTTTTCTATTTAGAACCTCTAACGTAGGATAGTTGTCTTCATTCTTTCCTTACAGTGGATGATAGCGTACATAGTATCTACTTGGAGAATGGGAGCTTTTGAAGAAAACCCAATAATCATTGTAGATGCTGTTTTTTTACTAACTGGTCATGGAAGAAAATCAAAATGAACAGTTTTTACAAGTAAAATGTAGAACAGTTAATGAGAGCCTTTATGGGGAGTTCTTTATTATCACTATTCTTTATCTATTGTGTGAAGATGTTCCCATTACCTTAGCCTCTGGGAACATGAACAAAAACAAGTATTTCATCTGGTTGTCAAATTTTAAAATCTTTAATACAGAGCAAAAATTAAAATAAAAATATAAAAAGGTGGGGGTGGAGGTAACTTTGATTTTTCTGGGATTAGAATGCCAAAACTAAAAGGGAAGCTTTTTAAAGATTTATTTATTTAATTGTATTTATTTTTTATTATTTTTAAATTTGACCAAAGATGGAGAGGGAAAGTGAGGAAGTAAACCGCCAGGTCCAGGATTGGAACCATAGTCAGCCATGTGGGAGTCCAGCGCCTTAACCATTACGCCACTTGCCAGCCAAGGGAAGATTTTTCCGTAACAGAGGAAGGGAGAGGACCAGACCAGACAGTGGCACAGTGATAAAACAGGATGCTCTGTGAGGCTGACCCACATGGGAAGATCCCATGTTCAGGTCCAGAGACTTCCCTTGAATATGCAGGGCCTGTGTGTGTCCGTGATCCAGGCTGGGTGTCAGGGTCCTGCTGGGAGTGCCATCTCTCTGAGCCTCTCCCTCATGGAAAAAAATCTAAAACTTCAAGAAAAAAGTAAGAGACTACTTAAATTAAAAATAAACATTAAAAACAGTGAAGCTGTCCTACGAAGCTGTGGCAGCTCTATGTGCATCCTACAGACCTGTGACCAGAGGGCTGTTCTCCCCAGAGAGAGGTGAGAAAGCTGCATCAAGCCCCCTGGCTCAACAGGGGGCCGCCAGGGGAGACAGTTACATGAGAGGAGCTGCTGAGCTTCCTGGGTTAGCTTTGTTTGTTTGTTTAGGCTCCATCTGTGAGAGAGAGGGACTAAGAAATGGATTCTCCTCGGTCTGGAGCCAGCCCTCCCAGCACATTTAGCAAGGACCCCTGCTCATTTTCTGCCAACCTGGAACTGAAAGCCTCCTAAATAGACCCAGAAGCATATCTGAGGCATCTAACGAAGACCTCCCTTTAGCTAGGAATTGAGAGAAGAGAAATCTTTCATGGCTTTATTAATTCATGCCTTGTTCTGAAGACAAGGCTGCAATTTAGAGGTCGCTTTCATGACCAAGTGGGATTTTTTCCTCTTTTTTATTTTATTTATTTATTTTTAGTTTTGCTATGGGGCACGTGTGCTGGTGAGAGAAAGAGAGGAAAAGTGAGAAATCACCCTCCAGGTAGCATGGCCACACTACAAGCCTTTCCCCTCTATTCACCTCTCAGGATTTTGGGCTCGCGCGTGCACACACATGCACGTATGCACACACATGCGCACACACACATGCACACACGCACACATACACGCGCCCAGGGTGTTTTTCAAGCTGCCCTGTCTATCCTCCTAGAAAAATCTATCAGGCCAAATGGCAACTCTGCAGGTAGTCTTCCTGGCAGGTGAGGGGTGCCCTCTCCAGCTTTCTTGGGCCACTCCATCCCTTGCAGCATGGTTTGTAATCAGTCTCTCCTGTTCCTTCCAGCAAAGCTGCAGACACATCACTGCGTCTGCTTCTTCTAGAGGCTCCTTGCGTGTTTGTAACTGTATCTTGGGATTGCAGGAGAAACTCTAGGCTTTCTGCTTGTAAATGTCATGCTAATATGCTGAGCCCCAGGACACCCTAGATTTTAAATCCCTCCAGGAGCTCTGCTGTCTTCAGGCCTTCCCCTCTTTCTCCACAGGTATCTTAGCATGGTTCTAGCCTGGGATCTTTCTCTTTTATTTTTTCATCATTCACCAGGTCCCGAGCAGATGGCGTGGCTGTGCTGGCTGTCATCACTCCTCCTATGTTTCCATGGAAACATGGGGCATAGGGACCATCTCTGCCTTGGGCTCTGACAGTCTCCTCTGGCTGAGAACTTCAGCACTCGGGCCCCTCCCCCTCGCCCGCCGCCTTCCTGGGGAGTTGGAGAACATTCTGGGGTCCAGCGAGCAGGGATCATTTCAGAGATCCTCTAAGAATATACTGCCTGCAAATGGCTGTGAACTGACTGGGGAAGGGGGTGAGGAGGGAGGAGGGGCACCATACCCTAGTTGGGTGGCTGAGGCAGATTTGCAATGACAGCACATTTGGACAATCTGTCCCCTCAACCCGCTTCCATAGTGGCTGATTATTGCCCAGATGTCAGAAGAGGTGCTCCTAAGATGTCGTCTGCTCATCAGGCTGCAGATATTCATTGAGTGTTACTGAGGTTTTACACTTTAGTGACATTCTGCCCCCTAAGAACGTGCATTTGCCTTTTTATATTTTTCCCCCGTTTTTAGCAAAACCAGGTTTTTCCCTCAGGAATGCACCTTCCTCAAAGTTTCCACCATCCTCTTGCCTACATAATTCACTTATATAGCCACTAGGACATTAATTAGATTCAGAAGTCCGTGGAAACAGCAGAGCCAGGCAGGGTCAGAGGCCAAGCAGGGCAGAGAAAAGAGAGGGGAAAATGACCCCTGGGAGAGGGTAAGGAAGTGGAGGAGATTTTTCATGCCCTTCAAGTACCAAACAAGACAAAGATCATTTCAAATGTGGTCAACTACCATAACACTGTTTGGAGAATTAAAGTATTGCCAAATTAAAGACTCCTTCTTAAAAAAAAAAAAAAAAAAAAAAGGATCAAGTGTAAGAATGCTATGCCTATGTGTCTATTCATTCACTCCTTTTACAGCTGATACAAAAGACCGGTAGGTAAAAGCAGTCACTCTCTAAAAAGGAAAGAAAGAAAGCAGACACACATGCCACAGATGACCACGCACGCGGGGACAGACTGCTCACAAAAACGGGTCAGCGAAATCTCTCCTGTCACAGAGCATGTGTCTTACGCCACGCTGACCTCTTTGGGGGACAGTCCCATTATGTTGTGATAGAAGACGACCCCTTGGTGCTGGCACCAAGAACCCACCATCCTGACTTAAAAATTAATATCCCCACTGGTCTGTGTCATGTTTCTTCAAGGTGTGCAGTGACCATTCACGTAAGATTCAAAAACTCTGAACCTGCTGAGAACGGGCGATGACTAGTTGTCACAAGAGTAAACATTTGGGGCCAGCAGGTGGCATAATGGTTAAGGCACTAGACTCCCATACGGTTGACCATGGTTTGAGTCCCATACCTGGTGACTGGCCTTCTCACTCTTTCTCTCTGTCTCTCTCTGGACAAATTGAATAATAAATAAATAAATAAATAAATAAATAAATAAATAAATAAATAAAATTAAGTAAAGAATTCTAAGAAAAAAAAGTAATCACGTGTATGTTACTATCTAGTGCAGATTATTTTAGGCATCGACTCCATTTAGTCCTCTCAAAAGTATGGTATGTTGCCTTTTTTATTATTGTTATTTAGTTTACTTCTTTCATGAAAATAGGAGACAGAAAGAGAACAAGAGAAAGACAAGCATCCTTGGGACCAGCAGTTAGGGTAATGGCTATGTCGCTGGACTCCCATGTAGGTGACCGCGGTTCATGTCCTGGACCCGGTGGCTTAAAATTCACGCCGGGCACGTGTGTGTGCGTGCCCAAGATCCCAAGAGGAGAAGGGATTGTGACGTGGCCATCCCCCCTGGGGGGTAATTTCTCGCTTTCTGTCTCTCTGTCTCTGTGTGTCTGGCGAGCACACACGCCCTATAGCAAAAACCTCTCAAAAAGAAAGAAAGAAAGACAAGCATCCTCAACAGGAGCCAATGCCGTAATCCCCTCAGGCCCAGCATGCTTGGATCATGGGTATGTGTATGTGCCTGGTATGCTCAGGAAGGTCTCAGGACCCCACTCAAGGCCTCTTCACATGTGATTGCAGTTACCATTGCCCCACAACCTGGCCCCCGCCATTGCTTGCATTTTTCAAGTAAGTACACAAAAGAACCGGTCAGGTCACAACCCAAAACTTATGGCAGATTATGGACTGGGTCTGGTAGCCTCAATACCAAGCACCAGCTCCCCGAACTTTTGCCTGACTTATCTGTAGCACTGGAGTATTCCCATGCTCACAGACGCTGAAACAATGAATGCAAAACAGACCCAGTCAGAAAGCGAGGGCGAGCCCTCTACCCATCACTGCAGTTCTCCTTTCCCTTAGTTCTGCCCCAGAGCTCCGCCACAGCCGCACCTGGAGTGAGGCACTCTTTCTCCCGAGTGCAACATGAGAAGGCTGGGCTGGATGTTCTTTGTCTCTGTCAGTTTTTGTCTCTGACAGTTCTAAAATGTTGGAGTTCTGTTTTCAGTTGTTCTTCCTCAGCACCGCCAGACAGGAATCCCTGGAGAACATCAGGAGAGCCATAAACCTGTTGTTGTTTAAAGGTAGGCCCTCCTTCCTGGCTTAACAAGTCTCAAGGTGTTGGTCCGTTCCAAGCATAAGTGGGATGCTATCTGCTGTTAACAGGCAGCAAGAGCAATATCTTCAGGAGGAAAAGACTTAGGGAAGTGTGGAGGAAATTTGCAACACAACTGTGGATGTCAGGCTCTTTTTTTCTGGCACCCAAGTATATCCAAGACTGAGGACACTAAGGATGCAGGTGGGGTAACCATGGTTCACAGCCTGAGAACAGAGACATTTCCAAATTCGGTCTTAATGGGTCAGAAATTGACAGGTCCAGGGCATAAAACCCTCCAGAGGTCTGTTAGGCAGATGTGTCTCTCACAGCTCAGAATCCACTCCAGAGATCCTCAAGTCCAAAAAAAAGAGAAACAGAGAGCAGAGTCCACCTCATCAAGAGTTTAAGACAAGACGCCAGGCAGAGGTGCGGCAGTAATGCAACTAGACCACGTGGGAAGGTCTCTGGTTTGTGTCCTGGGTCCTCCCTGTACTCATGGGTACACACATGCCTGTGATCTGGGACCACTGAAGTTGGGTGAGACTGTGCAATGAGATGCCGTTGGTGGTGCTTCTCACTCTGACTCTCTCACTCCCTCATTAAAGAAATAAATAAACTTCAAAAACCTTGAGACAAACAAGTTATGGCAGACACTGTTGGTTACCTACTCAATATCCATTTGTCTTCTTCCTTGATAAGAAAAGCCACATCTGGTTGGGGGAAGGAATGACCCCAGCCAAAACAACTATTTTTCAGCTTCTCTCATGGGAAGAACTGGGCATGTCACACGGTGCTGGCCAATGAGATGTCAGGTTACGTCTGCTGGAATTTACCAGCCAGTTTTGCTTATCTAGAATAGATACCATCCCTTTCTCTAGGGCACTTCCTTCTCCCTCCTGTCCAGAATGCCATTTGACATCTGAGGGGAAATAGCCATACCAGATCCTAAGAGCAAAAGCCACACACAGAGTTGGCAGATCTAAAGTTAAAAGGAGGCTAGATCCTCGATGACTTGTTCACACAATTGGACCATCTTTGGACCACCTATTGTAGAGCTAGACATTTTGGAACAAAATAGGACCCTGTATGGCTGAGCCACTGTAGTCACATTTGACCATTACAGCCATCTGACAAGAGAAGTCACCACTCCTTGGTTATTTGCACATGGGCACACATGGGCCAGTAGTGAGGTTGACGAGATGGCCCAGCTTGTGTGTCTCCATAGGGATGCAGTGCTAAAGAAATACATGGGATTTACAAAAGTCTATGCATGCTTTCTTAATGTAATCTTGCTTTCTGAATTCACTCCAACTGTAGGAAAGCCAGTGAATTAGAAGTTCATGCTCTATTATCTGAAGCCTGATTAATCTGGCTCTAGCATTTTTGGAATATTCCTCATTATTAAATGTTTCTTTATTTTTATATTATTCATTAACCAGGTACAGTTCCTGTTACATCTTCACAGGGCTACCAAAAGACAGTAGTAGTCAGTCCTTCTTGTGTCCTTGCCACATACACGAATACATGCATGTTTCAGACTTGGTCATTGTTTCTACCAATAAACTAATTACCACCGTGTGAAGCCGATTTACTTCAGAAGGAGTTTTAAAAACAGCTAGTTAAGTGCAATATTTTGAAATATAAAGTGCATTACAGGGTTAGAATCCTGTAAGAAAATCTCAGAAACTTATTAAAAGTCAGGAGAAACCGTAAGGGTTCTCTCTCACTAACCTCCTACCTGATGCAATAATACCATCTATATTAGCCCTGGTTCTTTCAGACTCCGCATGAGCATCTCCACTAGTAGGTAGCTCACTCTCTCAAAATGCATCCTACTCCATTTTTAAAGAGCTCAGCACTGGCTGGAACAACATTCTTCCTTATATTTATGGATCTCAAATTGATTTTCCTGTCCCTTCCTAGCATATCACTAGCTTGCAGGAAGCACTCAATTGGTGCTCAGTTGCTCTGAAGTCCTTTTATTGGTCCTGGGTATATTGAGATGTGTAGACTCTACTGATTTCCTGAGGAACTGGCTAGAACCAGCTTATGGGGCCAATAGTGGGCATTGCTTTTCAATTCACAATATCTTGGTAGCTTAATTTTAAATTAGCCACGGTGGAACATTTACACCACAGAAATTGGCAAATGCTAGAAATCAGGGGTCCTTTGACAGAGAGAAGCCCTCATTCTGTTGGGAATACTGTTCAGAGAAGGAGAACCAGTCTCTCATGGGCACAGGAACAAGAGAAAGCCCAACTTCTCTTAACTGGCAATTGGTTTCTTGGAAGAAGAAACTTCATGAAGAAGTCAGAGCTGGCCACACAGAAAATGCCACCACAAGACAGGGAGGGAGAAAAGAAAGAAAGATACTTCCTAGCTGGTTCTCAGGAAGAAGCTGCACGATGGGAGATAGGAAGTGGGAGCCCAGATTGTGGGAAGAGGGTAAGCGTGAGTGCAGGAAGGGGTCTTGAAGGGGTGGGCCTCTCCTCACCATAAGTAATGAAAGCAACTCTTTCCAGAGGTAGTTCTCAGTGTTTTTCAAAGCTGCAACTCTCCTATGATGCATATTATAATTCTATGTACTTGGCACAGACAGTTACAATTTTATGAATTTAGCATTGCTTTCTGTCACTCTCTAGACAACAATATGAGGTTTATTACAACATAAAGAAAAATTCATCCTCTTGGACCAGAGTGAGTCAGCCTAGATCCCAATAGCCATCCCTGTCCTCTTCCCATCTTCCCTTGAAGAAACCAGCTTCAACTCATGGATAAAGTCACCAGGGACATTTTCTCAAGCCTAAGTCTTGGGATCAGGCCCCAAGAGGACACCCTTAATGATCATTTCAGATAATAATTTACTGAACAAACATTGAGCACTTGATGTGTGTCAAGCAGTAGGTTAGAAAAGGAGGTGAGAAACAGAAGTTTAAAAGTGAAAAACTATTGGGGCCAACAGATGGCATGGTGGTTAAGATGCTAGATTCTACATAACTGACTTTGTGGTTTGAGTCCTGGACCCGGCAGCTTGAAAAACACACCAGGCATGTGTGCCTGAGTGCCCAAAATCCTGAGAGTAGACCAGAGAAGGGATTGCAGCATGGCCCTGCCCCTGGGACGTGATTTCTCACTTCCCCCTCTCTCTCTTTCTCCAGTAAACACACATGTCCTATGACTAAAAAATTAAGTCAAAAGGCACAGTCTAGAAGATAAAGCACATGTGTCTTCATTCAATTACTCGTTGGATTTGGCAATACTTACTGGGACAAACATTGCTCAGAATCATGCCAAGCCCTGGGGTGGCCACTGTCAGTGGAGGAGGCTACATGTAATGACGTTCTCTTGTGGTAAGTACTAGGATGAAGGAGGTGCAGGCCTCAGAGAGGTCGTTCTAGAATGACTGAGCAATATTCCAAGTCAAGAGCTGAGAGGAAAGCAGATGGGGAAACACGGAAGAGAAGACCAAACCCCATGTCCTGATAGGACAGAGATATGTCTACAGTGCTGTGGCAGTGAGAACGAGTGCATGACCATCAAGGCAGGCTTTTGTTTTGTTTTTAAAGTTTATTTACGGGACCAGCAGTTAGCGTAATGGCTATGTCGCTGGACTCCCACGTAGTCGACCATGGTTCGAGTCCCGGACCCGGCGGCTTGAACTCATGCCGGGCACGTGTGCATGCGTGCCCAAGATCCCAAGAGGAGAATGGAGGAGAAGGGATTGCGGTGTGGCCATCCCCCTTGGGGGGGGATTTCTCACTTTCTGTCTCTCTGTCTCTCTGTCTTTCTGGCGAGCGCATGTGCCCTATACCAAAAACCTCTCCAAAAAAAAAAAGTTATTTATTTTATTCATGATAATGAATGCACATGCATGAGAGAGATAGAGAGAGACTTTTGACAGGGTCTCATCATGCTGGGGTCCCTTTCCCCTGACACTCCAGCTCATCAGGATTTTGGGTATGCACCTGGCATGTTTCCAGACAGACCCAGAGATATGGACCCTGTGGTCAGCCATGTGGCCTCCAGAACCGTGGGTATTTGCTACCCACTGTCCCACCAGGTGGGGTCCTGATGCACTCTTAAAGAGCTTAATATGGAAGCTAGTACCTGGGCGGATCTAATGGAACGAAAGGGAGAGTGAAGGTGGGGCGGTAGAGATGATGAATGTGCCAGGCAGGAGGAGGAGCGCGTGTTGGAGTGCAGAGGTCGAAGCAGCAGGTAGTCTTTCCCTGCGGAGAAGGTTCAGTGTGGTCAAAGCACTGCCTTGAGGAGGGGATTGTTGAAGTCAGTAGGTCATCTGTGTACCAGGTCAGAAGCAAAATGAAGAGGGAAAAGGAGCCAAAGCTGGAGCAAGAGATTGGGGCCAGGTGGTGAAGAGTCTTGATGTGGTGTTGTATAGAACATTTTCAAGGGCTTGCAGGTAGCATGATGGTTGGGACACTGGACTCCTACATGGTTGACTGCAGTTCAAGTCCCAGACCTGGCAGCTTGCTTTCTCACTTTCCCTTTATCTCTCCCTCTCTGGTCAAACTGAAAAATAACAAGTAAAATTAAATAAATAATTATGGAAACACACACACACACACAAACATTTTCAGTGGGCAGGAAATCCACATAAGCGATTTGGTAAAGCAGCAAGTGAACATGCAGCTGCCAAACCCACAGGGACAACTGAGAACTGCAAAGAGGAAATCGTTTCTGAGAAGCCAAGATAAAGTATCGCATGGAGTTCTCTTCCTTTTTGTTCTAAAATCAAGAAAGTCTGTAAACTCTCCCTGGACATAGAGCTGGCCACATCACTTGCAGACCCCAGAGCAAAACGAAAATGTGGACGCCTTGTTCATAAATTATTAAGAATTTGAGTATGATGACAGCAGAACTTTAAACGAAGATGAGGGCCTGTTAAGTGCATTGGCCACGCACGCATGAAGCCGACTTGCCTCAGCAGCCCTGCAGGCATTTGTGCTGTGGGGCACACTTTCTCTTGCAGAGTGGGAGGTTGCAGGCTCCCTGGAGCCTGGTGTCACCAGGACTGGTTGGACAGTACATTTAGAGCTCAGAGCTGCATGCCTATAGCCTGCATCACACAAGCCTCTGTGCTTAGTTCAGTCCCAGATGGACAGGCCCTTTAACTTCCTGGTGATATCATAACGTACGCTCAGAAGACAGCTCGAGCCATGCACAACAGTACACAAATGCGACCTCACACTTAGAACGTCCAATTTTAAGTGCTTTCCATGTTCTCTCCCCTTTTTATGAGAGAGTCCTCAAAAAGACTCTGTTTGGTAAGAAAGGGGACTTAGGTTAGGGAAAAGGAGAGAAAAGAAAAACAGTTCTACAGAATAAATAACAACAACAACAACAGGAGCACAGGAAGAAATGGGAAGTTGGATTGGAGGGGAAGGGGAAGGGAGAGGACCGCAGCTGAAGAGGGCAGGACTTAGAAATATTTAAATGGCATTTCAGAAAGTTTTGCAAGATGATGTAATCCCATTCTCCACCTTCTTAATAAGCTTTAACTAAAAAAAAGTATTGTTCGTCAAAATGTAGGGAGTCGGTTGTGTGTGTATTTGCGTGCACACTCGGGTGCACACTCATACACGTGTTGAGGGAGGTGGTTTTCAAGCCTAGCTGCAGATTATTAGAATTACTCAGAGAAAACAATTCCAATGCCCTGCCTTATTCCAAGACATTGTTTTCTTTCTTTTTGTGTTTTAAGGACAAGTTTGGCCACATCAGCTATTCTCCTGCCTCGGCCTCCCGGCTGGGACTACAGGCCCCCACCCCGTACCCTGTCCTTTCAGTCTGGGTCTTGCTATGCTGCCCAGGCTGGCTTCCAGCCCACGAGCCTCCTGCTCCGCCTCCCAGAGTCACGTGGATCACAGATGCATGCCTCCATGCCTGGCCTTTAGTCTGGACTGGGAGTCAAGCCCAGGCTTCCTATGCTGTCCCAGGCTATGGAGGGCCTAGCAGTGGATGCCACTGTGGCTGGGCCTGGAGATTTTGACTTTCTTTGTTTGTCTTTTTTGGAGAGGTTATTGCTATAGTGTGTGTGCGCTCACCAGGAAGACAGAGAGACAGAAAGCAAGAAATCACCCCTCAGGGGGGATGGCCATGCCGCAATCCTTTCTTCTCCATTCTCCTCTCAGGATCTTGGGCACGCACGCACATGCACCCGGCGTGAGTTTAAGCCACTGGGTCCGGAACTCCAACCACGGTCGACTACATGGGAGTCCAATGACATAGCCATTATGCTAACTGCTGGTCCCAGATTTTTACTTTCTTGGTGTGAAAAATTGATAAGTGGTAGAGTCAATTACTCTTACACTGTTATTATTTAAGATAATCTGTTCCTAGTCATTACCATTTAGGATCTGCTTGTCAAGTCACATACACACACAGACACAAACACACAAACACATGTGTGCACACACAGAAAACCTGTTGGCATTTCAACTGGGATGCTTTGAATATATAAATCAGTTTGTTAATGATATAAAGTTTCTGATACCTGTATGTGGTATATCCCCGTGCTTATGTACATTTCCTTTTGAATAGATTTCTTTTCTTTCTTTTCCTTTTTTGGAGAAGTTTTTGCAATGGGGAGCATGCACTTGCCAGAAAGACAGACAGAGAGACAGAAAGTGAGAAGTCACAACCCCCCCCTCAAAGGGGGAGGTGGCCACGCTGAAATCCCTTCTCCTCCATTCTCCTCTTGAGATCTTGGGCACGCACGCACATGCACCCGGTGTAAGTTTAAACCACCAGGTCCAAGACTCGAATCGCATTGACTACTTGGGAGTCTAGTGACATACCCCTTACACCATCTGCTGACCCCTTTAATCAATTTTTAAAAAGATTTATTTATTATTTTAAATTTGCTATAGGGTACTTCTGTGCACACATGCTGGGCAAGAGAGAGAGGAAGTGAGAAAGCAAGCCACCAGGTCAGGAACTGGAACTAGAACCATGGTTGGCCATTTGGGGGTCCAGGACCCCAATCACCATGTTTAATAGATTTTTGCGGAACCAGCAGATGGTGTAATGGTAACATCTCTGGACTTGCAAGTATTAGGCCACTGTTCGAGACCTGGACCTCACGGCTTAAAACTTATGCTGGGCACGTTTAAGTGTGTGCCCATAATTCTGAGAGGATAATGGAGGAGAAGGGATTGCAGCATTGTCATTGTCACCCACCCCCCGCCCCCCGGGGTTGATTTCTCGCTTTCTGTCTCTCTGTCTCTCCACACATCCTATAGCAAAAACCTCTCTCTCTCTCTAAAAAAAAAACAAAAAAATTTAAATTAAAGATTTTATTGTAACCAAATTAGGACTTTAGTGACATCATAGATAATTGAACTATTCATTCTGATAATTTATGTCTAGGTTTATTTTTATTTTCTATGAGACAATAATACAATGATATCATGTATGAATGATGGATTTTTGTTCTTTTGCAATTCTTACACCTCCACTTCTTTCATTTTCTTAATTTATCAGCTGGAACTTCATATATGGTATTAACAAGTTTGGTTTATGATATCAAAACCATAGAAATTTCTTTTCTTTATATAGTTTTTTTTTTCAGACTAAAGGATTTCCCAAATACTCCTGGTTTGTTAAATTTATATCTCTTTATCTGCTTGTTTAAACAAAGAATTAATGCTGAATTTTGTAAAATGTTTTCTGTGATTTATTGAAATTATTACACTGCATGATTCCTTTTTTCTATTAATGGTTAATGTAACAAATTATACTTTCTAATTTTCAAAAGAACCAGCCTTTTATTCAGGGAATAGATAGCTTGGAGGTAAGGCATTACTCATATATTTATTGCTAGATTCAATTTGTCGATTTTTGTTGTTGCTGCTTTAGTTTTAATTTTTTTTTCTTCCATAGGATGTGTGCGCTGGCATATGCTTGCTGGGAAGACAAAGAGAGAGAGAGGGAAAGTGAGAAATCCACCCCCCACCCCCAGGGAGGATGGACACACTATAATCCCTTCTCCATTCTCTCAGGATTTGGGGCACACATACACATGTGCCTGGTATAGTCTTGAGGCTGCTGGTTAGCACTGGAACCTGGTCAGCCTTGTGGAATCCAACGCCTTGACCACCATGCCACCTGCTGGCCACTAGAGAGATTTTTTTCAACAATGATCTGACTTTATAAAGCAAGTCTAAGTTTCCTATTTAGAAGGGATTCTATCAAGCCTGGCAGGTAACATGGCAGTTATAAGTGCTGGACACCCACCCGTATGGCCAACTATGGTTCAAGACTCGACCCTGGTGGCTTGCTTTCTCTCTTTCTCTCTCTCTCTCGTCAAATTGGAAAATAATAAATAAAGGTAAGTAAAATAATTTTTGGAAAGAAGTTTCTGCTGGTACTTGAAAATAAATTGAGGGATTTTACTTCCTTTTCAATTCTCTGGAAGAATTTATGTAATACCAGTACTGTTTCTTTAAAGATTTAATAGCATTCACCAATAAAGTCATCTGACACTAGAATTCTGTTTGAAGGAAAAATTTAAATTATAGATCCAATTTGTAATACTTTTGTCTATTCCCTATTAATTTTGGTTGTTTTATTTTTCTAGAAAGGTAGCTAATCCATCAAAATTTTTGAATTTACTGCTTAAAGTTATATTTACTCAATATCTTTAATATGTGTAACAGTTATAGTTTTCCTTCTTTTTTCTTTCTTTCTTTTTTTTTTTTTGAGAGGTTTTTGCTATAGGGTGCGTGTGCTCACCAGAAAGACAGAGAGAGACAGAGACAGAAAGTGAGAAATCACCTCCCAGGGGGGATGGCCATGCCACAATCCCTTCTCCTCCATTCTCCTCTCGGGATCTTGGGCATGCACGCACACGCGCCCGGCACGAGTTTAAGCCACCGGGTCCAAGACTCGAACCACTGTCAACTACATGGGAGTCCAGTGACATAGCCATTACGCTAACTGGTGGTCCCTAGTTTTCCTTCTTTTCATGGTTTACATTGCTTGCTTATATCTTCTGTCCTCTTCTCTTACTCCTTTTTATCTTGACCAGGAGTTTACCAACTTTCTTAATATTTTCAAATTACCTTTTGGCTTCATTGGTCTCCACCATTGTATATTTGTTTTTTATTTCATTTGTTTCTGCACTCTGCTCTCATTTCTATCATTTCTTTCATTCTAATGTATTTTGTTTTAGTTTTCTGTTCCTTGTCTAATTTCTTGAGCTGGATATTTGGCTTATTCATATTTGATCTAATCAATGCATTTTAATACTACACATTTTCTTCTAAGCACAGATTTGGCTATATTTCATAGGTTTTTCTATGTAAAATTTTCATTATCATTTGGTTTAAAGTATTTTCTAACTTCTAATGTGATTTCTTTTTGACATCTAGTCATACTGTAGTGTATTTGTTCATTTTCAAACATGGGATTTTCTAGTTATCTCTTCCTTTTTTTTTTTTTTTTGTTGAGTTGTCAGAGGATGCGTGTGCTTTCCAGAGAGAGAGAGGGAGAAAGAACCCCCCCAGAGAGTGTGGTCATACCACAACCCCTTCTTTTCCACTTTCCATCCTATCAGGATTTGAGGCATGCATGCATATATACACTTGCCATGTTTTTCAAACCACTGGAGCTGGGACTCAAACTGTTCAGCCATGAGGGATCCAGCTCCCTTAACCACTAAGCCATGTGATGGGCCGTCTAGTTAGTTTTTTGAAATCAGCTTGTAGCTCAGTTGCTACATATTCTGTATTTATCATTTTGATACTTTGAAAATTGTTGACATTTGCTCTATTGTCCTACATTTTGTGGATATTCCATGCATGCTTAAAATATATCTATTCTGGGATCAGCAGATGTCATAATGGTTATGTCGCTGGAGTCCCACATAATCAACCACAGTTCAAGTCCTGGAACCAGCGGTTTAAAACTCATGCCGGGTACTTGCTCATGCATGCCCAAAACCCCAAGAGGAGAATGGAGGAGAAGGGATTGCAGTGTGACCATCTCTCTTGGGAGGTGATTTATCACTTTCTGTCTCTCTGTCTCTCCAGAAATTGCACTCATCTTATTGCAAAAATCTCTCTTAAAAAAAAGGTCTATTTTGGTGTTGTTTTTATGGTGTTCCTTACATGTTCATCAGGCTATTTTCTAATAATGTTCAAATACTTTAATTCTTACTGATATTATGTCTGCTAGTTCGACATTTTCTAAGAGGTTTGTTAACATTTCTCACTATAATTGAGGGCTTTAAAAATTTCTTCCAATAAGTTTTTCAAGTTTTACTTTGAAGTCATGTTACTAGGTGCATAAAATTTAGAATAGTTACATCATCCTGGTGAATTTGTCCTATTTTGATAAGATGTCTCTCTTAATCACTAATGATTTTTGTTTTAATAATCTACTTTGTCTCACATTGATATAATTAGACCGGCTTTCTCTGTGACAGTGTTTATAGAGAAAAAGTTTTACCATAATTTTATTTTTAGTCTTTCTATATTCTTGTATTTGACATATGTTGCTGTAAATAACATATAGCCCTATTTCTGTTTTTGAACTTATCTGGCAATATTTGCCTTTTAGTTGACACATTTAATTCATTTAATTTAATGTATTACATCTTAATATAATATATTGGGTTTAAATCTAACACTTGCAAAGAATTATTCTTTTTTTGCATTTTTATATCATCTTTGTTCAATTATTTGAATATGTTTTTATTATCTTATGTTCCTCTTCTATTAGCTTGGAACTTTTTTTTTTTTTTTTTGAGAGGTTTTCACTATAGGGCACGTGCGCTCGCCAGACAGACAGAGAGAGACAGAGAGACAGAAAGCGAGAAATCACCCCCCAGAGGGGATGGTCATGTCGCAATCCCTTCTCCTCCATTCTCCTCTCAGGATCTTGGGCACGCATGCACACACGCCCGGTGTGAGTTTTAAGCCACCAGGTCCGGGACACGAACCGCGGTTGACTACGTGGGAGTCCAGTGACATAGCCATTACGCTAACTGCTGGTTCCCGAACTTCCTTATTTTTTACTGTTCTTCAGTGTTTGAACTTGATTTGCTTTAGTAAAACTTGCATCCTCAACTTACCAAAATCTAATATAAATTTTTACTTTTATCCTCTTCAAAGAAAGTTCTAGGACCTTTGATTACTAACTCCACTTACCCTTCTCCTAATTTTTGTTCTATCATTGTATTTAGTTTATATATATATAAAATTTTATACAGTTATTACAAAAGATATTATTTTATACAGTTATTACAAAAGATATTATTATTTGATACAGTTAATTTTTATTAGCAATTCACATGCCCATCACTCATTCTTTCACCTCTGAGCTCCTATTTGGGAAAATTGTCCTGCTTAAAGAATATCATTTAGCATTTACTTCCTGGTTTTTACTGGGGAAAAGGTCTATCCATTTCTTTTAACCTGGAAATATCAATTTTTAAAATTATACTTTTTCTCCCAGGAAAAAGGGAAAATAATGTCTTTTTGTTTCTTTTTATTATTTATTTATTTATTTTTTTGGCATGACTCAGTGTGGCTACAGAGGTAAAGGCCAAGACAGAGAGAAACAGGAAGGGAGAAATGACCCTGCCCGCCCGAGAGGAGGATAGTCACGCTGCAATCCCTTCTCCTCAATTCTCCTCTCAGGATTTTGGGTGCCCGGTGTGAGTTTTAATTGCCAAGTCTGGGACATGAGACCGTGCGAGAACCCAGCAACAAAACCATTACACCATCTGCTGGTGCTCCAATTTATTATTATTTTTTTGGCTAACTGTAAAATTCTGTTTAACAGTTTTCTTTTCTTTTTCCTGAACTTTGAAGATATTATATTATTGGCTTCTGGCTTCTATCATGTCTGTTTAAAAGTAGGTTGTCAGTTTTATTGTTATTTCTGTAAAGATAAAGTATGCTTTTCCTCTGGGTACTTCGAGATTTTCTTTTTGTCCTTGATTATCAGCAGTTTTATCATGATAGGCTTAGATATGGACTTTTTTTTTGAGAGGTTTTTTTTTTTTTTTGCTATAGGGTGCGTGCACTCACCAGACAGACAGAGAGAGACAGAGAGACAGAAAGCGAGAAATCACCTCCCAGGGGGGATGGCCACACCGCAATCCCTTCTCCTCCATTCTCTCAGGATCCTGGGCATGCATGCACATGCGCCCAGTGTGAGTTTTAATCCACCGGGTCCGGGATGCAAACTGCGGTCAACTACGTGGGAGTCCAGCAACATAGCCATTACGCTAACTGCTGGTCCCTGGATATTTTTAATTTATCCTATATGGCATTCAGAGGGCTTCTTATCTGAATTTATAGCTTTCATCAGTTTTGGGAAGTTCTTAATCATCTTTTTAACTATTTATTTGGACCCATTCATTCTCCCCTTCTTCCCCTTCTGCAGCTCCAATTTCATGCATTTTAGAATTGCTCTTTGTTGGGACCAATAGGTTAAAGTTGTTGGACTCTCACATGGTTGACTGCGGTTTGAGTCTCAGACCTGACAGCTTGCTTTCTCACTCTTCTCTTTCTCTCTCTCTCTCTTTTCTCTGGTCAAATGAACAAATAATAATAATAATAAAGTTAAATAAAATAATTCTTTAAAAAATAATTTCTCTTGGGAACCAGCAGTTAGCGTAATGGCTATGTCGCTGGACAGCCACATAGTCAACCGTGGTTCGCGTCCCAGACCCGGTGGCTTAAAACCCACACTGGGTGCATGTGCGTGCATGCCCAAGATCCCGAGAGGAGAATGGAGGAGAAGGGATTGTGGTGTGGCCATCCACCCTGGGGGGTGATTTCTCTCTTTCTGTCTCTCTGTCTCTCTCTGTCTGGCGAGCGCACACGCCCTATAGTGAAAAACCTCTCCAAAAAATAAATAAATAAATAATTTCTCTTTACCTTTTCTATATTTAATTATATCTTATAAAATTCTTTTCTTTTGAAGCTTCTTCTTAAATACTTTCTTCTAATATATCTTCCAGTTAATTACTTTTTACCTATAAATCAATTGCTAAACCCACTCACTGAGATCTTAATTTGCGGTAACATGTTGTTTATTTCAGAATTTCTACTTGGTTCCTTCTTATACTTTCTAGAACTCTACCAAAATTCTCAATTATCTCTCTTTAGATTGGACGCTTTAAACATAATCATATTAAAGTTTGTGTCTAATGCCTCTTTTATCTGGAGACTGTAGATATCTATTGTTTCTGTGGACAATCCATTCATCTCCTTATTCCTGCTTTTTTTTCTTTTTTTTTTTTTTTTTGGAGAGGTTTTTGCTATAGGGTGTGTGTGTTCACCAGAAAGACAGAGAGAGACAGAGGGACAGAAAGCGAGAAATCACGCCCCAGGGGGATGGCCATGCCGCAATCCCTTCTTCTCCATCCTCCTCTTGGGATCTTGGGCATGCACACACACACGCCTGGCGTGAGTTTAAGCCACCAGGTTCAGGACACGAACCACGGTCGGCTACATGGGAGTCCAGCGACATAGCTATTACGCTAACTGCTGGTTCCCTGATTATTTTTTATTATGTGATTGACATGGTATTTGCAAAATATTTTACAGAAATAACTTGAGACCTAAAGTGTTGTTCCCTTTCTCCAGAGAGTGAGTCCAATTCCACCAGTCACTTGGGGACATTAGGGATTCAAGATTATCTGCATAAAATTTCAAAAGTTGAGGGAATTTAAAACTAAATTGCAGTCTTTTTTGGGGCATGTGTACTTTCAAGTCCTTATTTCCTGTAGGGTGCACTTTCAGTATTCCAACCCAAATGATGGGTGTTGACTCCTTTTCCTTGATGGGCTGTCACTTCTTCATCACCACCTGAGTTTCCAAAAGCTGTCAAGAACATGTGCTAGCCTTTTGGCTGCTGCCTGTAAAACTGGGATAGACCAGGACCAACAAGTGGAGTAATGGCTATATCGCTGGACTCCCATGTAGTTGACCATGGTTCAGGTCTGGTATCCAGCAGATTAAGACTCATGCTGAGTGTGTGTGTATGTGTGCCCAGGGTCCTGGGAGGAGTGCGAAGGAGAAGGGATTGTAATGTGGCTATTCCCCTTGGGGGATGTTTTCTCGCTTTCTGTCTCTCTGTCTCTCCAGTGAGCACAGGTGCCCTATATAAAAAATCTCTCTCTTTAAAACAAAACAAAAAAGTAACAAACAAACAAACAACAAAAAAACTGGAATAGACCAGGGAAAAATGGTCCTAAATACCAAGTGTGTTTTTTGTTGTTGTTGTTTAAATCTCTGTCTTCTTCTGGAGTTTGGCTCTATAATTTGTCACTCAAGTTTTTACATCTCTAATGCCTTTATATCCTAATTATTTGAAAGTCTCTTTAAATTAATCAAATAGATGCATATATGCAGTGAAAAACAAAATTATATTTGGATTTAGGTAACTTGTTCTTCCAGTGACCTTCAGAGCGTGGCTGTAAACTAGCCTGCGAACTGGTTAAGAGCACAGGATTTGGAGCCAGCAAATCTGGTTCAAATCTTTGTAACACTTCTATTAGCGGTGTAATTTTGGACAACTTTCTTAAGCTTTCTAATTCCCACTTTTCTCATTGGTAAAACAGGTCTGACAGTTATAGCCCCTTTGTTGATGAATAAATGAGAAAACATTGCACAGGTATAATATGGAGTTGGCATCTAGTGTAAGTCCTTATCAAACGGCAATTACAAGCAGCCCACGGAAAGTTTGTGAAAAAATGAAATTAAAGTATGAATTTATTGGGTATAAAAAATTTTGAAATCCACAAATGAATTTTTTATGGTACCTATCTTTCATGAACTTTTGGAAGACCCTTCAAATTCTTATTCGATATGAATTATTTCAATGTTATTATTGAAATGTTAATATTATTTCACCTGCCAAAGATAAGTATTTTGGATTGAAGGTGTTTATCATAATTATCATTTTATTATTATTATTGTCCTGGTTGTTATATTGCAGGAAGGAATTCTCAGGTCCTGATTCTGGGGTCCTCGGAATATCTACTTTATCTTCAATAGATAAAGCTGTGCCAACACCCAGCTTTCTACCACCTTTTTTATCGGTACCTTCTTCTTTGACTGTGCTTGAGCTCGAATTTTGGTATACTTCTTAATATTTACTTTAAATATTTACTTTAGCTTTTTCATACTCAAATCTTAGCAATGTATATCAGTAGAATACTTGCTTGCCTTCTAGGTTCAATGACAAACTCCCATTAAGGACCATTTTGGTTTTGCCTGTCTATAGCCTTACAGCGCACTTCCAGACAGAGATTGCGTGACTTCTAGCTAAGTGTCTTTGGTTTCCACAATTGCCCCAGTTGTCTTAATACCTTTACAATTCCTCTTCACTCACCGGGCAGGCAAAATGTGCGCTAGTAAAAGGTCCCTGTGATTACCCTCTGGGGCTCTGTCGTTTTAGCCCTGTTTTAAGGTACTTGGCCTCGTTTTACATGTCTAGAGATTATCCACTCTTCAGGAGACCATTTCTGCCAATTCCCTCTGCTGGGCATTTGAAAGCAGGATCATTTAAACATCAGTAACTAAGAATCTTCATTGACCTCACGCTGCTTAATTCCTAACCTGGTCTTGACCCCAGAGTCAAAGCCCTGTGAAAAGTCAATAAAAGCAGCAAACAATGTTATGCTATTCTTGGCAGACTTCGCAAAACAATGAAAGAGTTTAACAATAGTTAATTACGTTTTAATAGTTGCTAAGGAGTATTGAGTGTTAACAGAGTGGCAGGCAATGAGCACACATTCTCTCATTTAATTCACATGACAACCAAATGAGGTAGGTAGGCTCTGTCTTTACTCTTATTTTATAGGGAAGGGACTGTGGTTTACAGGGGCAAGCCATTTAACCCAAGGCCACAAACCAGCAACAGGGTTTATGTCAGCCATTCCCGGAGTCTCCGTGCTCCTCACGTAGAATATTAGATTGAAAAATCCAAACCCTTGGCTTATTATGGAGGAAGCTATTGTGAAACTTTGAAGGAATACTCAACAAATTAATAGGTCTGTAGTTATTAACAGAATTGCTGTTTAGAATGGAATAGCTTATGCTTCTAAAGACTACCCTGATGGAGATAGAGTCTGAAGACCTAATTAAAACAAACTGGTTAGCAAACATCAAAACCAAACCATCCAAACAGGGTAACCAGAGTTCGGCAGCAAAGGGATATTGTCTGGTTAAGTAACTGAAAATGTTTAATAAATAACCTATAAGAAGAAGCATTTCAGGTCTTGAGAAGCTTCTCAGAGAGGCTTACAATTGACAAAGGGAATGCATAGGGTGCACTTTCAGTATTCCAACCCAAATGATGGGTGTTGACTCCTTTTCCTTGATGGGCTGTCACTTCTTCATCACCACCTGAGTTTCCAAAAGCTGTCAAGAACATGTGCTAGCCTTTTGGCTGCTGCCTGTAAAACTGGGATAGACCAGGACCAACAAGTGGAGTAATGGCTATATCGCTGGACTCCCATGTAGTTGACCATGGTTCAGGTCTGGTATCCAGCAGATTAAGACTCATGCTGAGTGTGTGTGTATGTGTGCCCAGGGTCCTGGGAGGAGTGCGAAGGAGAAGGGATTGTAATGTGGCTATTCCCCTTGGGGGATGTTTTCTCGCTTTCTGTCTCTCTGTCTCTCCAGTGAGCACAGGTGCCCTATATAAAAAATCTCTCTCTTTAAAACAAAACAAAAAAGTAACAAACAAACAAACAACAAAAAAACTGGAATAGACCAGGGAAAAATGGTCCTAAATACCAAGTGTGTTTTTTGTTGTTGTTGTTTAAATCTCTGTCTTCTTCTGGAGTTTGGCTCTATAATTTGTCACTCAAGTTTTTACATCTCTAATGCCTTTATATCCTAATTATTTGAAAGTCTCTTTAAATTAATCAAATAGATGCATATATGCAGTGAAAAACAAAATTATATTTGGATTTAGGTAACTTGTTCTTCCAGTGACCTTCAGAGCGTGGCTGTAAACTAGCCTGCGAACTGGTTAAGAGCACAGGATTTGGAGCCAGCAAATCTGGTTCAAATCTTTGTAACACTTCTATTAGCGGTGTAATTTTGGACAACTTTCTTAAGCTTTCTAATTCCCACTTTTCTCATTGGTAAAACAGGTCTGACAGTTATAGCCCCTTTGTTGATGAATAAATGAGAAAACATTGCACAGGTATAATATGGAGTTGGCATCTAGTGTAAGTCCTTATCAAACGGCAATTACAAGCAGCCCACGGAAAGTTTGTGAAAAAATGAAATTAAAGTATGAATTTATTGGGTATAAAAAATTTTGAAATCCACAAATGAATTTTTTATGGTACCTATCTTTCATGAACTTTTGGAAGACCCTTCAAATTCTTATTCGATATGAATTATTTCAATGTTATTATTGAAATGTTAATATTATTTCACCTGCCAAAGATAAGTATTTTGGATTGAAGGTGTTTATCATAATTATCATTTTATTATTATTATTGTCCTGGTTGTTATATTGCAGGAAGGAATTCTCAGGTCCTGATTCTGGGGTCCTCGGAATATCTACTTTATCTTCAATAGATAAAGCTGTGCCAACACCCAGCTTTCTACCACCTTTTTTATCGGTACCTTCTTCTTTGACTGTGCTTGAGCTCGAATTTTGGTATACTTCTTAATATTTACTTTAAATATTTACTTTAGCTTTTTCATACTCAAATCTTAGCAATGTATATCAGTAGAATACTTGCTTGCCTTCTAGGTTCAATGACAAACTCCCATTAAGGACCATTTTGGTTTTGCCTGTCTATAGCCTTACAGCGCACTTCCAGACAGAGATTGCGTGACTTCTAGCTAAGTGTCTTTGGTTTCCACAATTGCCCCAGTTGTCTTAATACCTTTACAATTCCTCTTCACTCACCGGGCAGGCAAAATGTGCGCTAGTAAAAGGTCCCTGTGATTACCCTCTGGGGCTCTGTCGTTTTAGCCCTGTTTTAAGGTACTTGGCCTCGTTTTACATGTCTAGAGATTATCCACTCTTCAGGAGACCATTCCTGCCAATTCCCTCTGCTGGGCATTTGAAAGCAGGATCATTTAAACATCAGTAACTAAGAATCTTCATTGACCTCACGCTGCTTAATTCCTAACCTGGTCTTGACCCCAGAGTCAAAGCCCTGTGAAAAGTCAATAAAAGCAGCAAACAATGTTATGCTATTCTTGGCAGACTTCGCAAAACAATGAAAGAGTTTAACAATAGTTAATTACGTTTTAATAGTTGCTAAGGAGTATTGAGTGTTAACAGAGTGGCAGGCAATGAGCACACATTCTCTCATTTAATTCACATGACAACCAAATGAGGTAGGTAGGCTCTGTCTTTACTCTTATTTTATAGGGAAGGGACTGTGGTTTACAGGGGCAAGCCATTTAACCCAAGGCCACAAACCAGCAACAGGGTTTATGTCAGCCATTCCCGGAGTCTCCGTGCTCCTCACGTAGAATATTAGATTGAAAAATCCAAACCCTTGGCTTATTATGGAGGAAGCTATTGTGAAACTTTGAAGGAATACTCAACAAATTAATAGGTCTGTAGTTATTAACAGAATTGCTGTTTAGAATGGAATAGCTTATGCTTCTAAAGACTACCCTGATGGAGATAGAGTCTGAAGACCTAATTAAAACAAACTGGTTAGCAAACATCAAAACCAAACCATCCAAACAGGGTAACCAGAGTTCGGCAGCAAAGGGATATTGTCTGGTTAAGTAACTGAAAATGTTTAATAAATAACCTATAAGAAGAAGCATTTCAGGTCTTGAGAAGCTTCTCAGAGAGGCTTACAATTGACAAAGGGAATGCAACACCCCTGCAAGTATAAACCTGTGAAAAATCAAACCTTTAGTTTCCACCTAATGTGAACTATGTTTCCACAAGATCTCTGACTGGACATATTCAGCGGATACCCATGCCGCAGAATTTACTCTCATTAAGGATTCTCACAGCCCATCCCAAGGTTTTCCACCGAAATAATTGCACTTGATGATCTTTCATGAAGGCAAAATAAAATTGTAAGCAGAATAAAATTTAGTAAGTTACTTACTGGTCTGACTGCCTCCTTTTCTTAGACAAGGGTTTTTTATTTTTCCCCTATGAATAATTATCCATTCAGAAACCTATAGCTTGAAGGGTGAGGCCCACAAGTACCCAGATAATTCTGGTTACTCTCACTTATCTGAGGGGAGGAAATACATCTCCCCCTTTGCATCTTGAGAAAACTAAAATGTAGCTTCAGAAAATTATCATGAGATTGAAAAGTCCTTTACTCCCCTTTAGCCTTTTAATATAATCTGGCCCATCTAAGTATGGATAGAAACAGATTGAGGGACTGTTAATGACAAGGTTTAGTGTGAAGGGGAATGGTCTAAACACCTATTCCAAAGACTGTGGCCATGTGGAAGGAGTGGTTACATAGTCTACAGAAGCAACTTCCCATGGTGAAGATAATGTAAGTGAAGTTCCTGGTGGACTTGCCCGGCCCTCTGCAGTCAGAAACACTGGACTATGCCCGGCACACTAAGTGCTCAACAAATGCTTGTTGGGTGAATGGATTGATTTTAAAGAATGTCTGAGCCAGTAAAGGCTTTGAGCTTGGGCTTAGTGGACGAATTTGGCCAATGGAGAAGGGGTTAGTTCAAATCAGAGAGAAAAGCACTTGCAAAGGCACCTGGGTAAAGACCACTTTGAAGTTCTCAGGCAGATTAGGGTGATGATGAATGGAGAAGAGGTTCAGTCATATTAATAAGATACATACACTTTGCTACGAATTGGGGGAATTAATGTTTAAGAGGCTGTACATTAGGATAATTACTACCTAAAATTGTCCTCCATATTTATACAACTAGAATTTTTCCTATCACCATCTCTTTCTTCCATAAGA
>NW_006204133.1:4213355-4255271 GCF_000334495.1 Tupaia belangeri chinensis
GATGCCCCGGACCCAGACTCTAGTGCAACCTGGGAAGGACTCGAGACTTGGGAGGTTGAGGTCGTTTTCGTTACTTTTTTAAATAGGAGAGAGAGAGAGAGAAAGAGAGAGAGAGAGGGGAGAGAGAGAGAGAGAGAGAGAGAAATCACAAAATGTGCATTTACAAAATTTTAAATCTCTTAGAAATTCACAATGCATATGGGGGTTGGGGGGCTTTGGAAAGTTAATAAAAAATGGAATTTTAAAGGACAAACTTGGGGACCAGGAGTTAGCATAATGGCTATGTCACTGGACTCCCATGTAGTCGACCCTGGTTCGCGTCCCAGACCCAGTGGGTTAAAATTCAAGCCAGGCACATGTGTGTGTGTGCCCAAGATCCTGAGAGGAAAATGGAGGAGAAGGGATCGAGGTGTGGCCATTGCCCCTGGGGGACGATTTCTCGTTTTCTGTCTCTCTGTCTTTCTCTGTCTTTCTGGTGAGCGCACATGCCCTATAGCAAAAACCTCTCCAAAAAAAAAAAAAAAAAAAAAACCCCCCCAAAAAAAAAAAAAAAAAAAAAAAAAAAAAGGACAAACTTATTTTGATGCACAAAACTGTTTAAACCCTTGCATAGTATTTTCACAGTATACATTTTCCATGAACTTTTGAAGACTCTTCATATTTAGCAATCAAAAGCCCCCAGTAGATCTGAAGCAAAGAAAACTATTTGACTCAATTTGATCACTGTTGATCAAACTGTTTTGACTTTTGAATGAATTTTTCATGAAACAACTGTTATCACCTCCCAAAAAGGTATGGAAAATATTGAATTAAGAAACCAATGTTTAGCTTTGTGCATTATCAATAAATACTTATTTTGAATTCTTAGAAGTAATTTTCTAATGAAACAATGATCTGTTAACAGTTTCTTGAAAAGAGCATGTAAAAAACCAACAACAATACATGAAGTAGCCATGACCTTTAAAATCAGGAAAAAACAAACAAACTATCATTAGGAAGAATATGGTTTCTTAACATCTATTAAAAATCATTTAAAAATGTCTACTATCTCATGGCTCGGCCAATCCAGGGATAAATTATTCCCTCTAGTTTTGTAGCATCTAGGTTCTCTGAAACTGTTAATTCTGCTTAGATGCCTTTGCCTGTGAGTGAAATTTAATTATCTCATTTTCTTTAATAGCTAGAGTGGATTAATTGTTTAAGAGGAAAAACCCATGGCTTGTTACAAAGGTGATAAGGTGCAGAGCTCCTGGTAATAGGACTGTCAAGGAAGAAACCCAAGTGGCATTGCATATGAAAGTAGTCATAAGGAAACAGATAGGGGATGCTGTAGTAGTTTTTTTATGTCAGTGGACTCCCATATGGTTGACCATGGTTTGAGTCCCAGACCCAGTGGCTTGACACTCACAGTGGGAGTGTGTGCATGAGTGCCCAAGATACTAGGAGGAGAATGGAGGATAAGAGAATGAAGCAAGCCATCTCCCCAGGGGGTGATTTCTGACTTTCCCTCTCACTACTTCTGTCTCCCCCCCAACCCCACCCCCAGCCAGCACACACACCCTAAGGTCAAAACCTCTAAAAAAAAAAAAAGAAAAAAAAAGATAACCATTCATAACTACTTTCAGTTTACATTAAAATCTATCTAGTTTTGTGCAATGAGAATAAATTTGTTCACTGGGCAGTCTTCAGTTCAGATTTGTCTTCAAAATCTTTTTGTCTTACTTATTAGGTATCTAACCATAGACAAATCTCCAAGCTTCAGTTTTCTATTTGTAAAATGGCATTAAGAGTGTGGGAGTACTAGAATAAAGCCTTCCTTATTTTAGTACTTAGAAATATCTGAGATGGGGACCAGCAGGTGGTATAATGGTCAAGGTGTTGGCCAGCTATGATTCGAGTGCTGGACCTGGTGGTTTGAAACTCACTCTAGGCGCATGTGCACGCATGCCCAAAATCCCAAGAGGGATTGGAGAAGAGATTGTGGTGGCCATACCCACTGGGGGCTGATTTCTCACTTTCTTCTCTTTGTCTCTCTGGCAAGCAAATACCCTGTAGCAAAAATTATCTCTCTGTAGAAAAGAAAGAAAGAAAGAGAGAGAGAGAGAGAGAGAGAGAGAGGGAGGGGGGGGGGGAGGGGAAAGAGAGAGAGAGAGAGAGAGAGAGAGAGGAGGGAGGGAGAGACGGAGGAAAGAAAGGAAGAGAAAGAAAGAGAAAGCAAGATCTATCCAGGATGATTGTTGCTTGCCATCATCCTACCCTGAAGCAAAGGTTTCTAGTAGACATGCTCCACCTCATCCCACTCACAGTACTGAAGGAGACCCAAGCCAAAGTGCTGCTAACTAAGTGTTTGAAACACATGCAGTCACTTAATCCTACCCCCTTCAGTAGAAATGCAAAGCCAGATCTTGACAGACACACAAAGGGAATGGCAGTTTGGAAGGGAAAAAGCAAAAGACATAAGACCCAGAGACAAAAATGACAATTATGGAATAGCAGACAACATAAAGAAACTCTAATTGATATGCTAGAAGGATTTTGAAGAAAAAATAAAATTATACCCTTAACATTATAACAAATGTTGAGAAAAACAATTCAAGAATCAAAGAGAGTGCTCACAAATTAAAAAAAATAAAGACTAACTGCCATTTTGTTTTTAATCAAGGGACTATAAAATAAACCCCAAAACTCTTTCTCCTCTCTCAAAATTGGGGAGAGAAAGACAAGGGAATTGAAAACTAAGATTCCAGAATATCAGCCTAGGAGGTTTCACATACTATTCAGAGATGAAAAAATGCTCAAGGAAGTACTTGAAGAAAATATTTCCAAAGCTCGAGGACAAAACTAATTTAAAAGGGCTTTATGAGGGGTCAGCAGGTGGCATATGGTGTTAAGGCGCTGAACTCTCACATGGCTGAGTGTGGTTTGAGTCCTGGAGTCCGTGGCTTGAAACTTATGTCAAGCATGTATGTGTGCATATCCAAATTCCTGAGAGGAGAGTGGAAAGGGTTTGCAACTTGACTATCCCTCCTGGGGGTGATTTCTCACTTTCCCCTCTCTCTGTCTCTATCTGCCTGTCTCTTGCTGATGAGCACACACACCCTATAGCAAAAACCTTAAAAAAAAAATAGTTCATGAATGTCCAGAACAATTAGTAGTGAAAGAGCCAAGCTTAGACATATCTTCGATGTAAGAGAGTAACCAGGATTAAAAAGAAACTTCCAAAGGCTTGAATACCTAGCAGATATTAATAAAATATGAAAGCATATTCATAATATTTTCAGATGTAAAGATATTGGAAAGTTTATTTTGATACATCCTTTTCTTCTTTTTTTTTTTTTGTTTTTTTTTTTTTTTTTTGCTTTGCTGTACTCATCGGAGACAAAGCAAGGGATAGAGAGGGAATGTGAAAAACCATCCTCGAGAGGGGATAGCCATGCCTTAATACCTTCTCTGCCATTCTTCTCTCTGGATTTTGGGCATGCATGCACACATTCCCAGTGTGATTTTCAAGTCACCAGGTCTGGGACTTGAACCTTACTGCTGGCCATGTGGGATCTAGCTAACTTAACTTGCAAGTCACTTGCTAGCCCCCATACACCTTTTTTTTTTAAAAAGGTTATTTGCAGAGATATGCCAGAAAAACAAGAGTGATAAAAGAAATAAGTTGTGCAAACTCGATCTGATCTAGACCCCAGATAGCAGTGGGAAAAAAAAATTGCAACACAGCATGGAGATTTTCCAGGGCAATCAGTATGGTCAGAGCAGAAGAATGGGGATGTGGTTGGGAAATCAAAGATCAAGGTTTCCAGGAAAAAGAGAGACTTAAAAGAAAAGACTTGGAGAAAACCAACCACAAAGGCAATAATACTAGGAAAGCAACAATATCAACTGGAAACTGATGAATCAGGTAGAGGAGTGTGTCATAAACCTGCCTACATGATACAGCTGTAATTTATGTATGAAGCAACCCAAAGCATGGCAATATTAGAGTATAAAAATGAGAGAGAAATTCCATTGAACCTTGATTCTAGAACTTTGATTGGCCCAGGGGTCATGACATTAGGCATTAAAAAATAACATACTCCCCAACATAGGACTTGATCAGTCTATGGATGAATTATGGAGACTTGGTTGTAACTCCAAGATAAATCAAAAGTAAACATGCATCTGAAAAAATGGGAGATGGAAAGTGAGAATGGAAAGTGGAGATGATGGGAAGGCTGATATTAACTTTATCTTCTAAAGTGGGGAGCTGAGAGTGATATTATCACTGGGGAGGTAGGATGTGGAGATCTAGTCTAACACTGTCAATTACTAACACAAAAGGAACAAAGGTAGCGCAGCTGTCAGACCCTGGGAATGTTCAGGATTCTGGGAGGGGAGGGCTGATATTGGCCCATCTTTAACTTTCCTATTGGACAGTCTATAAATAGGATCAATTGTTGACAAATGAAAAATACAGATGCATCAGCATGTTGTTTATATTGAAAAAGACCACAAGAATAGCAAATGGAAACGACCTCTTACTGAGGGGACCAGGTCTGTCTCATTAGTTCCATGTTGTGTCCCTAGAGCCTGGAATGTTTTGGTGCTTGGCACGGCAAATGAAAACTAACTCTAGGAAATGTCATGGGAGGTGGAGAGGGTAGAGGCCTGAGGCTGCTTCTTTCCAACACTGAGTAGTCACCAGATGAAGGTATTATTCTGATTTAAAAAATTATAATTGTGGAAATGCACAGAACCACAGAGCATGCCGTGAAGTGGGTGGTTACCTTGGGGAAGACGTGGAGGAGGAATCAGCCAGGTGTGAGAAGAAAGTGTTCCAGCAAGGGAAAAGGTGTGACAACCTGAGGCAGAAAGGAGATGTGGGAGTAGAGTGGGCTGTGACGAGAAGGCGCCATGTGAGTCTGGGAAGGTACGTGGGGGCCACCTCTACTGAGGCTTTGGAGGCCACGTTCAGGATACTAGTAAGTTGCCCAAGAAGTGCTCTGTGAATGCACTTGGGACTAGAGCCACCTCATCTCTCTGCTCCTGCCCAATTACTAGTAGTCTTGGGTTTCAGATTTGATTTAAAAAAAATTGTTATGGGGGTGTGTATATGCCGGCCAGAGAGAGACACAGAGATAGAGAGAGAGGAAGAGAGCAGAGAGAGGGAAGGAGAAAGCATTCCTAGTGGGGTGTAGTCATGCTCCAATTCCTCTTCCTCCATTTCTTTATCCTGTTGGGATTTGGGGCATGCATGCACCTGCCTGATGTGTTTTTCAAGCTGCTGGGGCCAGGATTTGAACTGGGGTTGGTCATTTAGGATTTGGTTCTCTTAACCACTAGGCCATGGGGCTAGCCCTTGATTTTTATTTAAAGTTTATTTATCCGTGAGTGAAAGAAATAGCAGAATTTTATCCCTTTCGACCCACTGCCAGCCTCAGGGGCATGTGAGTGTCCAGCAAACTCAGGGACATCTCTGGACACAAATCGTCTACTTTCCCACGAGGGTTAGCCTTGCAGAGTGTGGTGTTTTATACCTGAGCCACCGTCTGGTCCCTGCATTTAATGTTCAGTGTTTAATAACTTTGAACTACTCTAAAAGAAGAAGAAAAGCGATTTCTCAGGTAGCAGTAGAACGGGGTCAACTTACCGCACAAGTGGTGCGATTATTGTGTAAGGTGAGTGGTGTGTGCTAGGGATGCTGGAGAAATGGCTGGATTCTCTCCTCCCTGGGTGCTTCTCATCAGTATGGTGCTTGCCAGAAAGTTGTGACCGCGGGGAGGTAGAGAAACATGATCAGGACAATTGAAGCATTGATCAGTGGCAAAACACGTTCTATTCGAGAAGCCAGAGGAGTGTTTACTGGGCTCTCAGGAGCAGGGGCTGGGCCAATTGCCAATGATAATCATAAAGATAGGGACTCAAGTCTGAAGAAGTGCCCATTCTTAGAAGACAGAAATAGACGGGGATGCAGGCAGATCCAGATTCTCACAGAGCACAAATGCAGCAGGGGGATTAGGCTCAGTGCTCTGGGAAGCTGAATTAACTCTTCCAATCCACTAGGGTCCTTGTTAGTGCATCGGAGCAGTAATTTACTCAAAGACAAGAGTTCATGTCGCTTTCTAAGGCACTTAACTTACTCCCTGGATGTTGGTAGCCCACCAGGGGAATCTGGCTCACTAATCTTTAACACTTGTCATAATTATTTTTCTTTCAATAATACTATTTCCCCCCTGAGAAACTCAACATTATTACATAAGAAATGTAGAAATGTGTGATATTTTTAAATAAAATGTAGTCAGTGGCCCCAGGGAATTTCTGTAGCAAAAGCCTCTCGAATCAATTATATTTTCTCATTTCTCTTTCCAATCATTGAATATTTTATTTCTATATTTACTTACGTTCTTTCCAAATGAAAAGGTGGAGTTGTGTTGACACACTGAGAAAATGGGGTGTTATTAATTAAAGTTGTTTAAAGTCTAAGATGAAAACAGTGTTGATGCATATAAATCTGCTTCAATGAGCCGACGGCTGCTCCGAGAGGTGGCAGGGAGGTTGCCAGCGGTCCCAGCTGGTGGCACCGCTTCAGACGCTGTCGCGTCACCTCTAGGAGGTGAGTCTGTCATCAGAGTTCAACCAGACAGAAAGGATTTGATCCCCTCCTAGATATCAGCTCCTATGACTCGGCTGTTCCAGGATTACAGACCGGCTTGTGGCACCATTCAATGGAATGTCTGCTCCTGCTTTTTGTCACTTCTGCTGGCCCTCCTTGTCCCTTGTTTCCATCATCTTATCTGATTCTAACATTGCTGCTGTGATGTGGGTTGGGGCACCCAACCATAGAGGTTATTCCCCTTGAATCAGGGCAGAGGCATGTGGTTCAGAAAGGTTGAGGCCGCTCATCCGGGATCACAAGGCTGCTTGGTGCTAGGGCCAGAACCAGAGTAGGGGGCTTCTCATTCCTCCCAGGCACTTCTTGCTGACCCGCTGACCCCAGGCTCTGTTTTGCCTGACCTCTGAGCTTCAGCCACTCCTCCAGGCCCCTATCGCACACATGGTCCGAATGTCTGAATAAACAAGGCCTGAGAAAGGCAGCCCCTCGGAGGCTCCTGCTCCCCACCAGGGGCTGACAAGTTACCCAGAGGCGCCGAGGACTCTCAGGATGGTGCACACCCCTCTCGGGGGCCAGTGTTAGTCAGAGCACGGTTCTTCACAGAGCGGATAGAGCCTCAACCCTATCTCACTAGCTTCTTCTCGGCTGGGAGTTCCTTTATCCCAGGTATAGACACACACACACACCCCCAGTTTTCTCTCTCTGTCTCTCTCTCTTTCTCTCTCCCTCCCTCTCTTTTCTCTCTAGCTCTTTCTCATGGGAAAAACTCTCAAGAGGCATCTGATGTTTCTCTGTGGTTGATTAAGGAAGACCAGAGCAACCCACTCAAGGAAGGTTCACTTCAGAGTTCAGACGTTGACTTTCCCAGAGTCTGCTTCCTCAAACCCACGGCCTAAAGATGAAGAAATGTGGGTTGTTGTTATTTGCCCCAGAGGATGCTTTGAATACAGAGAATTATGGCCGGCTTGCCTAAGTCAATTTTACAGTCCCAGATTTGCCCACTGTGACATCAGAAAGCAAAACAGGACACAAGAAGAGAAATTACAAAGAGGCTAGTCTGGGTTTGAAATGAAGGGCTTTCAAAATATTAGAACCCTTTGAGAAAACAGCGGTCCTAGCAGAGGCAGGGAGGTTTCTGCAGCCGAAGTAGTCAAACAGAATCGATGATTCCTTGTCAAAGTGTGCTGGGAAAGCAGGGGCCGGTCAGCACGGACGACCTCTAAGGTCCCGACACTGAGATATCTAGTTTGTTTATCCTTCCTATGGACACATTCTGGACAGCGGAGGGAGGGAGGAGGTCAGAGGTCGGGTAGTCAGGCACCTCCAGTCCATCTGCCGCCTTGGCTAACCCAAGCTGCCTGTCCACCAAATCCAGTCCAGAATGCACAGACCGCAGCCCTGAGGACAGTGGCCAGGTAGAACCTAAGCCTGGTCACCTCTCAGAGTCTCTGTGACCTCACCTACATCGGCCCCATGGACAAACAGAGCAGCCACAACCGTGAGCTAAACTAAAAGGTCTACTTCGATAAGATTCTGAAATAAGAATCCCTAGTGCCCCCGTCCCCCTCATCTTATCATCTGGATGTGTACCCGCGTGCACATCGCCCTGGACTGACGCTTCCTGATGCAAACAATCAGCTCAGCATAAAATAGAAGTCATATATTTGACATTTCATTCAAGACAAAAAATGATGGGCTATTTAGGCAAAAAAAATTACCCAAGTAGTTTTCCTGGCAAACGTGCTGTGTGTGTGTGTGTGTGTGTGTGTGTGCAACAGTCCACGTTACGAAAAAGTAACGGTCATGCTGTTCCTACGGGCAATTTACTCTCCAGGAAGCCAGCAGGCCTGTGCTCCATGCGTGCTCTTTTCCAGGTTATTCAGAGCCATTTAGGAAATTACTATTGTGGTTCGGAAAATGCTCCACCAGCCTGAGGAATTAACCCTCTTTCCAATACATCTAATTTGCTTGTTCCCCAAGTAATTGACATGGTAAAGTTGACATAGGTTCGGTATCTAATTTTTTGCCTCCTGGGTGTTTAGCATGTGCCAGGCACTCTAAATGCATTGCCTGTGATCTCGTGAAATACTCACAACTCTAGTGAGAGATGCGTTATGAGGGGCCTTCAAAAAGTTTGTGGAAAATTCAGGGATGAGACTGAAAGATGAAAAGTTCGTGGAAAATTAACTTAAGGCGCATGATTGTGCAAAACTGTTTTTAAATTCATGCGTAGTTTTCTCGTAGTATACTTTTTCCATATGTGTTTTGGAGATCCCTCATAGGATCCCTACTTTAAATGAAGAGCAAGCTGAGACTCAGAGAGAAATCATTTGTCTACCGTCACATAGCGTCTTGTGCCTGGCATGTCATCATCACTCGGTCAGTGATGACTAAGAGGCACTGCTGGAATTTGAGTCTGAGTCTAACACATCATAAACCTCATACTGTGGGCCAGCCTCATAGCATAATGGGTGAGGGGGCCACATTCCACGTGACTGGTCACCCATGGTTTCTCTCCCAGGTGCTTACCCCAAATCTCCACAGAATAGAGAAACAGAGAAGAAATTGGAGCATGATTACACTCCACTGGGGGATGCTATCTCTCTCTTTCTTTTTGTCTCTCTCTGGCAAGTGCACCTATCATCTGAAAATTTAAAAAAAAAAAAATCCTTCTGCTAGGCTTCTGTGTGGTTCTGCTGTGTACAGCTTGTAGTGACCATGAAGATAAGGTATCCCATGACCACGTGTAACTGGTGGGACTCCTGGTCTTCAGGGAGGCACATTGCATAGGTCGTGCTTTCAGTAACTCCCTATCACTTGCATACGTGAGGTATAGAAACAGAATTATTAAGATAGTATTCTCCAGACTTGGGTCACGTGCATGATGTTCCTGAACGCTCACCAGCACATTTAGCAAAATGGAATCTGCGATTAGTGTCTCAGCTTGCAGACGTCATTCTTAAAACTGACGTGCCCTAAAATGCTCTGTGGAGAAGGCTTCATTCCAGCTCCACCTCTCTGCACCCCAGATGTCTGTCAGACCAGACACTGCTGTCACTTAGGATGGTCCTGTCTAAAAAAGCAAGTGACACCTGCTCAAAGGGGTCCACCCTGGGCACGTGGCTTTGTGAGAGCTGATCCCTTTGTGAGAATTAGAAAGAAGGTAGCCCTTCCTCTAATGAATGGAGTGTGGGATGGACTTTAACCCCCACTGGCATGCAACCGTGTGCAGCCAGGTCACTGCCTGCACAAACCTTTGTGCAACATGTGCCACAAAAATAAAAGCCTTTAGATGCACAAGGGGCAGTTTCAAATAGTGATTTCTAGGAAGTCTCAGAGTGCAAAGATTCCTGAAGGCTTTTTTAGGTGATTTGTGAGCAAGATCATTTGATACAGCGTGAAATGCTAAGATTCCAGGGCTGGGAGTGCAGTTTAAGCACATGGGACCTCATGGGACAACCCCACTGAGGCACAGATAGCGTAAGGAAATCTCAACCTAGACAAGCAGGCAAGGGGCACAGCGATAATGCAAATGGGCCTATATGGGGGAGGTCCTGGTTTGCAATCCAAGACCTTCCTGAACATGCTGGGTGTGTGCAGAGCCCGGGAGTGGACTAGTGCATGAAGACCACAATGGGGGTACCTGTCAATCTCTCTGTGTGTATGTCTCTCTTTCCTTCTGTCTCTCTTATGGAAAAAATAAGCTTAAGGAAAAGGTCTCAGTTGAAATGACAAGAGGGTATTTGCCAGTCATGGAGGTTAACCACCTAGTCTTTATCTCTAAATAAAGACTGCTGCGCGTCTTCTAAAGTATAAAAATATAATTGCAGGCCAGACAACAATAAAGATTGAATAATAGACTCATAAAATTAATGGCCAGAAATTCCACAGCACTATTTTTGGCTTCACGTTTCTCTAGCCCCAGGTTACAAAGACGCTGTTTAAAAGACAGAAAGATGGACTGTACATTCCAGTCCCTGTTTAAGAACTCAGCTGCTTACATTATTATCACTTTTTAAACCAAACTGAGGAAGTATTGGTTCAGTGCATCTACAGTGCTTTCTCAGCCCTGAAGCTACTCGAATGAGTATGATTTTCAGGTCGGTATTATTGATATGATGTAAACACAGTTTCCTGGGAGAGGCTGCCTTTTAAAATAGATTTCTCGAGAATGAAGGATCTCCTCAGCACGCACGCTTTGTTATATGTATGAGCCGAATGGTGGAAGAAAGCAGGGTGCTGCTCCAAAGTGGGGTAACACATACATCACAGGGAATGAATGAATAAATGAATGAACACCTTTCAAGAATTATTTAATTTTATCATGATTACTATTACGTAAATTGCTATAAGGCATAAATGCTCACCAGAAAGAGACAGATAGAGAGAGTGAGAAAGAGAAAGCAAGCCACCAGGTCCAGGACTTGAACCAGACCCCCTGAATAAACATTTTTCAAGTTCTGTCCATGAGGAGCCAGCGGGGAGCATGGTGGTTGGGGCGCTGGACTTCCATGTGGCTGACTGAGGTTTGAGTCCTGGAGCTTGTGGCTTGCTTTCTTGCTTTCCCTCCATCTCTCTCTGTCTCTCTTTGGTGAGTGCACATGCCCAGTAGAAAAATTTTTAAAAATATAATTAAATAAACAATTCTTTAAAGAAAACAATTTCATCTAAGAAAAAAAAATAAAGTTCTGTCTATGTGTCACACATGGCTTTGAAAGATAATAGTAATACTAAAAGCTAACATCTATTGAGCACCTACTACTTGCCAGACACCATTGTTTGAAAGGTGTTTGATGAACATTTGGTCACTGAATCCACATGCAGCATCCTTTTATATTGGGTTGTCGGAAAAGTCATGACACATTCTCACGTGGAACAGCATAGAAAAATACACAATGAGTTTTCCAGCGATCTAATAGAATGAGGTAGCTTGCCTGCCACCCCACGGCTGGTCATGAAGGAGCCAGGATGGGACAACTTATTGTGGTGCAAAAACTTGAAAATCATGCATGCAGTTTCTTTTTCTTAATATGCATTTTCATGAACTTTTTAAGGACTCCTGGAGCAGGTGTGTGTGTCTATTTTTATCATAATGTAGTCATACTATAAATTCCACTTTTTAACCATCTTTTTCCTACTTAACAACATAAAGGTTCATCTTGACATTTCAAAAGAGATATACATCAAGATTTTACATTACAATATGGTTTTTTAAAGAGTTATTCTTTTAAAGAATTATTTATTTATTTTTACTTGTTCATTCATTTATTTTAATTCAACTAAAGAGAGACACAGAAAGAGAGAGAGAAAGTGAGAAAGCAAGCCACCAGGTCCAGGACTTGAACCATGGTTAGCCACGTGGGAGTCCCCAGCGCCTTAACCACCGTGCCACCTGCAAGCCCCATTACAAAACAGTTTTTCACTGGAATGACAAAATTTTTTCAAGTCACCTTCCATTTTGGGAAGTTTAGCTTGTTCTTAAGGTTTTGCTATGATAAAACACATTACAATTGATATCCTTGCATTTACATAGATTAGGAGAAATTACTAGTTTAAGGCTTTTGATATCTATAGGAAATTAACAATAGAAAGTTTGCACCAACTTGCATTCATACAAATGTTGTATAAAAATATGCATTTTCAGGATTAATACCACATTAAAATGTTGTCAGTATTACAGTATTTTAATGCATAGCTTTGGCTTACTAATGAAGAGGATATTTTCTTTGCAAGTGCTTATCCAGCGTTTGCATTTTTTCCTGAGTTTACTTGACAGAGCTTTTTATATATTAAGGATAATAAGCTCTCATTATATATTGAAATATCTAAGTTTGCTGTTCATCTCTTTCTTGTTTTTGTGGTATTTTTGACAGTATAAAATCTATCCTTATTTTCATTTGTAATTCATTTATTTGGTATCAAGCTTGCAAAACTCTTTCTCACTCCAAGATCATTAACTGTGGGTTGTGAGAGAAAGGAGCAAGGGATGGCTTCAAGGGGCTGGACTGACCCTGGAAGAATGTAGGGACTTCACTGCGACTGAGAAAACTGCAGGAGGACAGTTAGAAGTCAGAAATGGCCAAGTCTGTCTCAGACATGCAAAGACTGAGAGGCGGAATGCACATTCAAAAGGGGATCCTGGGTGTTGCGAGATAACCGGGTGTGTGGTCAGAAAAGATGCCAGGACTGGGAGACGTAAGTTTGGACATCGTTGGTGTTCCAATGGCCATAGTAGACCAGATGGCCTGGGAAGTGAATGCAGACAGAGCAGAGAAGGTGGGCGCCTGGGACTCCACCAAGTGGCAGAGATGGAGAAGGAACCAAAAAAAAAAAAAAAAAAGAGAGAGAGAGAGAGGCTAAGAAGAGGCAGCCAAAAGGTAAGGAGAAGAGAAGTAAGAGAATGTGTCTGGGCGGCGGCGGAGGACCGTGTTTTAAGAAGGATGGAGTAGAGACATGTGTCAAATTGGCTCAAGAACAAAGTCAGATGAGGATTGACCGGTCTTGAGATTACTGTATGCATTCTTGATATTACTGATTTGAAAAGGGGCTTTCTCACATGCTGAGTTTGCATATGCGTGTGCGGTAGTGAGTGGGTACTTCTCTACTTTCTCCTTTCTCCCATTCATTGCTTTACCCACTTGGAACGGTGAGACCACTGGAGCATTTGTCCTTGACAAAGCCAAGCACCTCTCCCTTCCGCTTTCCATCCTTTTAAAAAAATATCCTAATATTTACTTGAAATTTTAGATTGGCATTTTATCAAGACTTCTCTCTTTCCGAATACATCGAAATTTTAATTTAATTTTTTGCATATATATTAGGCTGATGAGAATGGATATCAAGTCATCCACATGGTATGTGTTTTTTCTTTCTTTCTTTCTTTTTTTTTTTTTTTTTTTTTGTATTCTTACATGCCTAAGTAGATTTTGTAAATTTTTTCAGATAGGTCATACATCTCTTCTTAAATTGTTTTCTCCTTCTTTCTTTCTTTCTTTCCTTCCTTCCTTCCTTTTTTCTTTTTTTTTTTTTTTTTGAGAGGTTTTGCTATAGGGCACGTGCGCTTGCCAGAAAGACAGAGACAGACAGACAGAAAGTGAGAAATCACCCCTTGTCGGGGAGATGGCCATGCCACAGTCTATCCTCTTCCATCCTCCTCTTGGGATCTCGGGCATGCACACACACACACGCTCAGAGTGAGTTTAAGCCACCAGGTCCTGGACCCGAACCATGGTCTACGAGATGGGAGTCCAGCAACATAGCCATTATGCCAATTGATGGTCCCTCTCCTTTTTCTTTAAGAATTATTTTATTTAACTTTATTTACTTCTTTTAATTTGACCAGAAAGAGAGAGAGAGAGAGAGAAAGAGAGAGAGAGAGAGAGAGATAAAGTGAGAAAACAAGCGTTTAGGTCTGGGACTCTCATCGCCATTCACTAAGTGGGAGTCCAGCGCCCTTAACCACTACGCCACCTGCTGGCCGGTCTTCTTAAATTGTTTTTAATAAACTTACATTTTGATGTCTGTTATAAATTATATTCCCTTTTCCTTTCCTATTCCCTTACTTGTAATAAAAAAAAACAAACAAAACTATTTATATGGGGGGGGGCAGGTGGTGGCAAAGTCCTGGAAACTCCCTGAGCACACTGGCACTAGTGTTTGCCTGAGGTCAGTACTAGCTGAGAATTGGGGTGGAGGTTCTATTGGGGGTGCCCCCTTCTCCTGGGGAAAAGAAATACAAACTTTTTTTTTGCCACAGAGCATGTGAACTCCCTGGAGATAGAGAGAAAGAAAGTGAGAAATCACTCCCCAGAAGGAATGGCCTTACTGCTATCCCTTCTCCTCCATTCTGCTCTCGGGATTTGGGACATGCATGCACACGTGCCTGACTTGATGTTCAAGCCACAAGGTTCAGGACTCAAACTATCGTCAGACATGTGGGAGTCCAGAACCTGAACCACCATGCCACCTACTGGCCCTAATAAATAATAACTTTTTAAAAAACCTATATATAAAGAACTCTTATTATTTCTAATGATTTTTACGGGTGATATAAACAGATTTCTACACATTTGTTATTTTCGTGGGCAGGAGGTCTCATACCTAAGGAATCATCTATACCCAATTGGGCTCTCTGATTTTTGCTAGTAAAATCATTTCTAGTTGGAAGATAGGATTTAATATGTCAGTATTTCATGGTGTTTCCCAAAGAACTCCATGGTTTCCAGGTGCTCTGGGAATGACTGTGGCCACACATCACAAAACGTCCCAGATAGTTCCCGTTTCAAATAGTTTTCCCTGTCAGCCCATGAGTCAGACCATATGTCCTTTGATCTTTGCTTCAGAAAATATTGTCCTGGGATTTGGAAACAAGGACAGCCCAGGCAAAGTTATACCATGTGGGATGATTTTCCTCTGAACTCCTAACTTTCCTCTCAGCATTCTTCCTGGTGTGTGTGTCTGGTGTGCAGACACCCACAGACACGTCCTGGACTGGAGGAAAGGGAATTAATTCGAATAATACCACATGTGCTCTGCTGTGCAGCCTGGACCCCGATCCCCTCGGGGTAGCTGTGCAGGGAGGTTTGGAGCTGGTAGCCTTGGCCTGGAGCCCCACAGCTAACAGTGTGCATTGGGCAGGTCATTGACCCTCAGAGAGCCTCCATGCTCCAATTGTAAAGGGACCGTGTACTATCCACCTTGCAGGCTGTTATGGAGCCTATAACATGCTCAGTGCAGTGCAGGAGCTGGGAAAATAGTCCCTGTAACAGCGCTGTGGAGGGGCTCAGGTCCTTAATGTTTCTTGGTCTCACTCTCTGCTTCCAGCTGCAGAGGCAAAACGGCCAGCGTGAGAAGGCAGGAAGCACTGTGGTGGCGGTCTCCTCTACTGTCTTTTGCACCCCAGTCTGTACAAACCACCCACCAATGGTAATCTTGCCCTTTTACAGCAACCTGCCCCCATGCAGAGGCTGCCGTGTCCTGACTGGAAGACATTCGTGAATTTTTGCTGTGGTCACAGCTGTACATCCTCCTGTTACCTCCTCAGCCTTGCTCTGGGGGATGCCTTGCTGTGCGTTAAGCTTGGAGGCGAGGCCTGAAGTCAGACAGACAGGTCAGACCTTTCCCGCAAGGGCAGGCACATGGGCACGCAGGATCGTGCTCTCGCTCTCTTCTATTTCTTTGGGATTTTTTTTTTCTTAGTCTGCCAGAGGGCATGCACTTGCCAGGGAGAGAGAGAGAGGAAGAGAGGGGAGAAAGTACCCCCATGTGGCGTGGTTGCACTGCCATCTCCTTTTCCACTCTGCGTCCTGTCGGGATGTGGGGCTCGCATGCTTATGTGCCTGGTGTGTTTCTCAAGCCACTGGATCTGGGATTTGAACCACACAGGCAGCCATGTGGGACTTGGCTCCTTTAACCACTAAGTCAGGGGGCTGGCCCCTCTTTCAGATGACTTTAAATAAAGTCACATTCCAGTGCGGGAACAATGGAGGTCAAACCTATCTCTGGAGGCCGCATTACAGGTGCCACGTTTCCATTCCAGATCTCATTGGCTCCTGCTGCCTGCCTCCAGGTCTCTGCTTGTTGCTCTATTTGAAGCCTGGTCAGCCCAGTAGATGGTCTTTGTGTTCAGCTCAGCCCGATTTGGTTTCTCTCTTTTGCAAAAGAAAGACTGCCTGATACACCCAGATTCCACGAAAATAAGAAAAAGGAACGGCCAGACTCGCCCTTAACCACTACGCCACCTGCTGGCCGGTCTTCTTAAATTGTTTTTAATAAACTTACATTTTGATGTCTGTTATAAATTATATTCCCTTTTCCTTTCCTATTCCCTTACTTGTAATAAAAAAAAACAAACAAAACTATTTATATGGGGGGGGGCAGGTGGTGGCAAAGTCCTGGAAACTCCCTGAGCACACTGGCACTAGTGTTTGCCTGAGGTCAGTACTAGCTGAGAATTGGGGTGGAGGTTCTATTGGGGGTGCCCCCTTCTCCTGGGGAAAAGAAATACAAACTTTTTTTTTGCCACAGAGCATGTGAACTCCCTGGAGATAGAGAGAAAGAAAGTGAGAAATCACTCCCCAGAAGGAATGGCCTTACTGCTATCCCTTCTCCTCCATTCTGCTCTCGGGATTTGGGACATGCATGCACACGTGCCTGACTTGATGTTCAAGCCACAAGGTTCAGGACTCAAACTATCGTCAGACATGTGGGAGTCCAGAACCTGAACCACCATGCCACCTACTGGCCCTAATAAATAATAACTTTTTAAAAAACCTATATATAAAGAACTCTTATTATTTCTAATGATTTTTACGGGTGATATAAACAGATTTCTACACATTTGTTATTTTCGTGGGCAGGAGGTCTCATACCTAAGGAATCATCTATACCCAATTGGGCTCTCTGATTTTTGCTAGTAAAATCATTTCTAGTTGGAAGATAGGATTTAATATGTCAGTATTTCATGGTGTTTCCCAAAGAACTCCATGGTTTCCAGGTGCTCTGGGAATGACTGTGGCCACACATCACAAAACGTCCCAGATAGTTCCCGTTTCAAATAGTTTTCCCTGTCAGCCCATGAGTCAGACCATATGTCCTTTGATCTTTGCTTCAGAAAATATTGTCCTGGGATTTGGAAACAAGGACAGCCCAGGCAAAGTTATACCATGTGGGATGATTTTCCTCTGAACTCCTAACTTTCCTCTCAGCATTCTTCCTGGTGTGTGTGTCTGGTGTGCAGACACCCACAGACACGTCCTGGACTGGAGGAAAGGGAATTAATTCGAATAATACCACATGTGCTCTGCTGTGCAGCCTGGACCCCGATCCCCTCGGGGTAGCTGTGCAGGGAGGTTTGGAGCTGGTAGCCTTGGCCTGGAGCCCCACAGCTAACAGTGTGCATTGGGCAGGTCATTGACCCTCAGAGAGCCTCCATGCTCCAATTGTAAAGGGACCGTGTACTATCCACCTTGCAGGCTGTTATGGAGCCTATAACATGCTCAGTGCAGTGCAGGAGCTGGGAAAATAGTCCCTGTAACAGCGCTGTGGAGGGGCTCAGGTCCTTAATGTTTCTTGGTCTCACTCTCTGCTTCCAGCTGCAGAGGCAAAACGGCCAGCGTGAGAAGGCAGGAAGCACTGTGGTGGCGGTCTCCTCTACTGTCTTTTGCACCCCAGTCTGTACAAACCACCCACCAATGGTAATCTTGCCCTTTTACAGCAACCTGCCCCCATGCAGAGGCTGCCGTGTCCTGACTGGAAGACATTCGTGAATTTTTGCTGTGGTCACAGCTGTACATCCTCCTGTTACCTCCTCAGCCTTGCTCTGGGGGATGCCTTGCTGTGCGTTAAGCTTGGAGGCGAGGCCTGAAGTCAGACAGACAGGTCAGACCTTTCCCGCAAGGGCAGGCACATGGGCACGCAGGATCGTGCTCTCGCTCTCTTCTATTTCTTTGGGATTTTTTTTTTCTTAGTCTGCCAGAGGGCATGCACTTGCCAGGGAGAGAGAGAGAGGAAGAGAGGGGAGAAAGTACCCCCATGTGGCGTGGTTGCACTGCCATCTCCTTTTCCACTCTGCGTCCTGTCGGGATGTGGGGCTCGCATGCTTATGTGCCTGGTGTGTTTCTCAAGCCACTGGATCTGGGATTTGAACCACACAGGCAGCCATGTGGGACTTGGCTCCTTTAACCACTAAGTCAGGGGGCTGGCCCCTCTTTCAGATGACTTTAAATAAAGTCACATTCCAGTGCGGGAACAATGGAGGTCAAACCTATCTCTGGAGGCCGCATTACAGGTGCCACGTTTCCATTCCAGATCTCATTGGCTCCTGCTGCCTGCCTCCAGGTCTCTGCTTGTTGCTCTATTTGAAGCCTGGTCAGCCCAGTAGATGGTCTTTGTGTTCAGCTCAGCCCGATTTGGTTTCTCTCTTTTGCAAAAGAAACACTGCCTGATACACCCAGATTCCAAGAAAATAAGAAAAAGGCTCGTCCCACTTGAAAAGATTTCTGTCTCACTGTGGTTAAGATCCAAAACTTAGGAGAAAGGCAAAGCCTTAAACTATCACTAGATGCCAAGAGGTGGCACAACTGTACCCACACGGGAAGGTCCTGGGTTCTGGTCCCGGGCCTTCCTGTATGTAGTGGACATGCCTGCTTGGGCCAGTGATCCAGGCTGGCCGAGGTGGGGAGTGGAGTGCTGTGTGGAGACCCTGTGGTGGTACCTGTCTCCCTCTACCTCTCTGTCTCATGGAATAAATACATAAACTTTTAAAAAATCGCTAAATGAGACATGACAACTGAGTTGAAGCTACACGTCTTCACATGAAAGAGGATTTGGGAGTAGAACGCCCTTTCTTCAGTTTGCAAATTGGTCATCAAAGAGGCTGGAGAGGCAAGGGGGGAATGGGAAGCATCAGGTCACATGACCATCAGCTCAGTGCAAACGTAAGCCCTGTGTGCTTTTAGGAGAACAAGAAATGATTTCAGGGCTTGGAGGTGGTGTGGCGGCGAAAGCAGCTGGATCCACGTGGCTGACTGTGCAGTTCGAGACCCGGACTCAGCAGGTGGAAGGGCACACCGAGCGCATGTGCATGCATGCCCAAAACCCCCAGAGGAGAATGGAGGAGAGCGGACGGTGGCATGGCCATTGCCTTCCACCCAAGGGGGTGGTTCTCACCTCTTCTTTCTCTTTTTCTCTCTCTGGTGAGCACATGTGCCCTATAGCAAAAATTAAAAATAAATTAAAAAAAGATGTCAGGACCCTGGGTGGGAGGAAAGCGAGCGTCCTATCTGCCCTCTCTCTCTCTGTTCACTATCCATCGTCTTGGCGTTACTCATTGGCCCCAAGAAGCTGCCACACCGCATTTCTCTGGTTATCAGACTGTCGTCCTACTCCCCACATTCCCAGCTCCGTTGGCTGATGGTAGTTTAAGCAGGATCTAATTGGTAACATATTGTCGATTGAATTAAGTGCCATATGATAGAGATTTAAACCATGGTAATTTTTCCATAAAGAAAAATCTGTCAACAGGCTACAGCAGAGGAACAGCCATAAATCAAATTGTCATGTTTATTAGTTAGTGAGGGAGTCTAGTTGTCTTGTATTCATTATAACCCCCATTTTTAGCACAGATAAAAGCTATAAAGAGGAATATTTGTGCAAGATGCTTTTTATTAGGTTTATATTTGTACACAGACACCTGCTTGTATTTTAATCATGAGAAACATGGTGCTATTTCACTTATAAAGGAAATCGTATTTTGGCTGTTTTCTGGATGAGGGATCATGTTTGGGGATTTTTGCAAAGCTATGTTTTAAAATATTGCGAATCAACTTGCTAATAATGAAAGCAAGGCAAATAAAAACAAAAATGAGATCATGCATTTGTTTATCGGACTTGCAAAATGTAAACAGGAAGATTGCATGAAAGGATCTGTAGAGAAAGAGTCATTGCAGTTTGATTTGTAATATCCCCAAACTGGAACTAAACTCAATTTCTATATATAGAAGTGGTTTAGCAAATTGTGGAGCATCTGTTCCAAAGAGTGCAAAGGAGCCACTTGAAAAAACAAGTTGTCGTTGAGAATCAGCATCATTTGTATTTTTTCCCCTTTTAACTTGCCTTTACTGAGAGTAGGTTTCAATATTTTTTCCTTACATGAATCCAAAGTAATATAACAGCCTTTTGTTTTGTTTTGTTTCTAGTTTTTTTTTTTTTTTCCACAGAGCACATGTGCTAGCTGGTGAGAGACAGAAAGAGACAGAGAGAAGGAAAGGGAGAAATCACACCCCATGGGGATGGCCATGCTGCAGTCCCTTCTCCTCCATTTTCATCTGGGAATTATGGGTACACACATGCACGTGGCCAGCATGATTCTCAACCTCTGGGCCCAGGACTCAAACTCTGGTTGGCTAGGTGGGAGTCTAGTGCTTTAACTACCACATCACCCTACTGACCCCTACAACAGGCTTTTATATATATAGCTCTGTGGAATCTTCAAAATCCTGTGACCTATGTAGAAAGGGTCATTAAACCCACTTTACAGATGAACAAATTGAAATCTAAAGAATAAGAGTGATTTACTGAAGGGTCGCATAGCTGTAACCTTGAGAGGCGGAATGTCAGAGGAGGGGCCTTTGTCTCATTAGTGGTATAGAAATCGAAGACCAGCATCCAGCGCTCCTCATTCTCACGGTGACTCGGAACTTGCTCATTCATTTACTGGGTCTGGACTTCCAGCTCAGTCACATCTCATTACCACCTCATTCGGAGTCTAGAGGTGCGGTGGGGGGGCCTGGGCGCAGGGTCTGCAGATACACCCCAATGCGGCCATTTCCTAGCTCCGCACGCTTATGCCATTTATCCACATCATGTCTAAAATGGGCACACTTCCAATGGCTTGGGTACAATAAAATGAGAGAATGCACAATACTTCACACCTGAGAGGCATTAAACACATGTTATGGGCTATTATTTGGGTGTCATGGTAACACATATGTGTTGCCTAGGTGGCCGTGTACACACGTGATTGAGCCCGCAGGGTTCAAGTGCCTACTCCTCTTGCACGTGGGCCTTGGAGGGGCTCATCCTGTGCTTTTTTCTCCTGCCCCCTTCTTACGACCCTTTTGCAGCAGGACCAAGGCGTCCTTGCCTTGGGCCAGGTTTCTCACTCTAAACCCATTTTTCACACCCTACTTCCTTTCTACCTTCTACCTTTTCCAACCTCCTAAGATTTCCCTTCAAGTTTGGTAGTGTAACTGCATAAACAGGGTAGCGATAATGATGACAATAGCAGGAACAACAGCCACTGGGGCCAGGCGCTGGTGCAGGGGTAGCAGCAGTGGGTGCACACGGGGAAAGACCCCGGGTCTGAGTGCTTGGGCCTCCCTTAACCCACTAGGTGCACACATGCTGGGATTCTTGGCCTGCTGAGGCTGAGGGTGAACCACAACGTAGGAACCTTGCTGGGGGTGCCTATCTGTGTGTGTGTGTGTCTCTTTGAGGAAAATTGAATGAACAAACTTAAAAAAAAATAACAGCCACTAATGCTTCTTGAACATTTTCAATGTACCTGGCACTCTTAGAAGCAAAGCACTTTCTATATATCAGCCTGCTGAATCCTTACTTAAGAGAGACTTTTATTTGACAAATGCAGAAATGGAAGCAGAGAGGTGGAGTGACTCGCCCAAAGCCCTAGGTTCAGAGTTGAAATTTCAACCCCGACATCTATCAAATAAGCAATGTACAACTTTTCCATTTTCAAAATGCAAATGAAATAAAACATGTGCGATTACAACTAAGCATTAAGAGCAGGTAATACAGAGAGAGAGAGGAAATAGCAGATAAGAGAAACAAAACCCAAACCCCAAGAACACTGAGGTTTTATTACTTTCACTACAATAATATCACTTCAGCCAGCAGGTGGGAAACTGACAGCAGTTAAAAATGTGTAACTTTTGTGCTGCAGAGCAAGTGGTTTTGATCAAAGTAAGGCGCTTATTTTTAAAAAATGATTTTGTTTGCACCATTGACACTCAAAAGAATGAGTTTACTGCCATCTTGCTATTGCGGACATTTAGACTTTAGCTATTTTTAATGCAGTGTCAGTTCTCAGACTGCCTAACAGTCCCCATCTCATGAGATTCCCCCCTTTGAACAAAAGGGATTATGAAAAGTATACCGAAATATGAATTCACCTTTGTAATTGTGACACTTGAACAGCAAGAAAATCACATATGGGGAATAAGTTTTGTCAAATCGTTAGTTCTCATAGTTTGAAAAATCCAGTCACTAGGCTATTTTGTATTCTATATGTTTATGTGTCTAAATGTATGTGTGCTGTATATACCCTTCCAAAAGTTCATGGAGATGCATATTATGAAAACACTGTACGTGTATTTCAAATTTTTTGCACTGAAAATAAACTTGTGCTTTAATTCCATTTTCACATTATCCTTTTGAAGTGCCCTTATATATGCATACATAACACGTCACATTTAAATACTGATGTGCATACATACATGCGCACACACATATACATCCATATACACACACCCAACGTGCTGCCCACGGAACACAAAGACGGTGCTGTTAGCCCCTATCGGTGAGGAACTTGTGTATTCTAAGTTACTTCTCAGGAGTGATCGCAGCATTAGACTGAACTACCCACTTGCTCCTTCCTGTAACTGGCTCTGAGGTCACTCACAGGCCATCCATGGATGTCCAGTCTGTGCCGTTCCATGGGTTCAGTCCTCGAGGTGTTGCTAACAGACTGTGAAAGGTTCAGATATGCCAAGCCCCCAGCCCAGCCAGCATAAGTGTGTACGCATGAGCATGATTACACCTACATGTATCTTCCTCACATGACACACACACACACAACTCTTGTGACTGGCTCTGGCCACACTCCATCTCTTCCTTGTCAGTTTGCCTGACCATTCACTGGGGCTGGGTCACCTCCATGAGGCAGATGGAAAGTTCACAGCTACCCAGCCTGGAGGAGTACCGGCCTGGCTGTGTGGAATGCCACCAGGCAGAGCACAAAGTGAGGGTTACCTCTCTTCCACCCAAGGCAGCCCCAAAGGCCAAATGCTCTCTGGTTTCTTCTTACCTCTCAACTCAGATGTTCCTTTTCTTTGTCCTCCAAATAAGCTGTTAAAGTCCTTTCTTCTGAGGCTGAATGCGGAGCTCTCCCACTGGCAAGCTTTCTGAATGGCACTTTCTGCACAAACAGGAAGAGCGCATGTGGTCACAGCCCAAGTGCGCAGGTGTTGATAGAGGATGTGAAAATGTGGAGGCGACTGTCTAAACCAGACACCCAAACTGGCCTCCTCTCACCGGCTGCAGGACAAGGTCTACCAGAAGGCTCCAAGAGGAGCCTGAGCTCCACTCTGGGGAGATCCCTGACAAAACTAGAAGGTGCTGTGGAGACCAGGGAGAAGGTTGCTATTGCTCCTCTGTTCCCTATTCCTCTGCAGACTCTTCAAAAGAATCCCAGGAACATTCTAGAATCCCTTGAATATATTCTTATCATCAGGGAAAACACTGATTTCAATGGATGGCTTAACTTGTCCAGAGCACTGTGAATTCCCCAAATGGCCTGGATAAGCAAGAGACCAGGACCAAGGGCTCATCCTGCCTCTGGACTGGACTGCCTTCTGGATGTTCCTACAATGAAGGTTCACCAGGAAAGGAGAAAGCACTAGTAGAGGAATAAGATCCCAAGGCTGCTCTACTTGAAGGGTTTTCAGCTCCCACAGCAGTGGGGCTGCTCAGCCCACGCTCTCCCCTTCTGTTCCCCTCAGGTCTGGAATTGCTTTCACTAATGGCATCAGGGAGCTTAGCTCGTGGACACATTTTTGGTTTCTGTCACTCTCCCCACCACACACTGGTAGTGGTTTGTTTGATTTTTCTCTTAAATTTAAACTGAACATGTAAAACCTGTACATATTTGTAGGGGTAAACTGCACAAGAATACAATGCATAATGACTAACTCGGGGCAGTGGTAGCCATCACCGCAACCTCTTGTCGTTACTTTGTGTTGGGAACATTCAAATCCTCTTTTTTTAATCACCATGAGACGTATGGAAAGTTGTAGTTAACTACATTTCCCCTTCGTATTTGGTAACAGTGGGAATTATTCCTCTTGTCTATCTGCAGTCTTATTTTCAACCTAGTGATCACGCCTTTCCCCATGCCGCCAACAGTCTCCTGGGTCTCGTTAGGTGACCTTGCTCATCCTCTGGCCAGTGTCTTAGTTCTTGTCCTTCCCCAGGTTTCATTCTCAGCCTGGGGATGATGGGGTTGTGGGGGGCATTTTTGGTTTCTGTCACTCTCCCCACCACACACTGGTAGTGGTTTGTTTGATTTTTCTCTTAAATTTAAACTGAACATGTAAAACTGTACATATTTGTAGGGGTAAACTGCACAAGAATACAATGCATAATGACTAACTCGGGGCAGTGGTAGCCATCACCGCAACCTCTTGTCGTTACTTTGTGTTGGGAACATTCAAATCCTCTTTTTTTAATCACCATGAGACGTATGGAAAGTTGTAGTTAACTACATTTCCCCTTCGTATTTGGTAACAGTGGGAATTATTCCTCTTGTCTATCTGCAGTCTTATTTTCAACCTAGTGATCACGCCTTTCCCCATGCCGCCAACAGTCTCCTGGGTCTCGTTAGGTGACCTTGCTCATCCTCTGGCCAGTGTCTTAGTTCTTGTCCTTCCCCAGGTTTCATTCTCAGCCTGGGGATGATGGGGTTGTGGGGGGCACTTCCACTCTCTTCCAGTTGACTTCAAAAAATTCATAGAAAATCAGAATTAAATATGAGCTAATTCTGGTACAAAATATTCTAAAATCCATGCACAATTTTTTCATAATAGTTATTTTATACAAACTTTTTGAAGACCCCTGGGAGTTGCACCTTGCGAGACCACATCCATGCACATCCAAGACTCTGTTACCCTCCAGAACATCCCCCAGGCACCTCGGGTTTCTACCTTGGCCTGTCCACTCCCTTCACCCCATCATTTACCATGTCGCCTTGACCTCCTTCCTCCCTTATTCCCAGCAGGCTCCTGTTCCCTCTCCCCTCCTGGGCTGACTTCCTTCTGATCTTTGCTTTACCCTTTGCCTGCAGCTCTCCCTGCACACTTTGCCCTTCTTTGTTTCATCTTTCAGTTATCCTCATCCAATCTTACCCTCAGACAGATTCACTGAAGCCACTGCTCTCCACGTGAGATGGTACCATCAATGATCTGGCAGTTACTAGGGTGTGGCAGAGTGACTGTGGTTCGATTCCTGCCTCTGCGGTATACTGATGGGCACCTTGAGGGCATCACCTCACTTTCTCATCTATACGGTACCCACTTCACAGAGTGACTAGAAACTAAGTGACACAGTATCTGTGCACGCATTCAGTGGTCATTACCCGTATGGCTATTTTGCTCATTTACCTTACTATTCAGGGGACTCCCTTTCTTTTATTTTATTATTTTTTTCTTAACTTTTTTTTTTCTTTTTTGGAAATGTTTTTTGCTATAGGGTTTTGTGCTCGCCAGAAAGAGAGAGAGATACATGGAGACAGGAAGTGAGAAATCACCCCCCCCCTGCACCGCCAGGGGGGATGGCCACACCGCAATCCCTTCTCCTCCTTTCTCCTCTCGAGATCTTGGGCACTCACACACACGTGCCCAGCATGAGTTTTAAGCCACTGGGTCCAGGACTCAAACCGCAGTCGACTACATGGGAGTCCAGCAACATAGCCATTACTCTAACTGCTGGTCCCAGGGAACTCCTTTTAAATTCCTAAATTTCACTCCAAGGAAATCTACTCCTGATGAGGTAGAGCATCATTTGAAAAGAAAAGAGTTAATAACTCAGCCCACAATTGTAGCAGAAGACAGGGGAATGCATTTACCCCAGCTCTATCTATGAGGACCTCTGGGAACCTCTCTAGTTACACCTCCTCCTACACCTTCTCTGCCTTCGCCTTCCCCTGCCTGTGAGCAAGGACTGCCTGGGGCAGGGAGCTCAGAACTTTGAGTGCATCTGGTCACTATGCTTTCGGAGGAGGTCTTTGCTGTCCCTGTGCTAATCTCCTGCAAAGGACCCACCATTCAACACCAGGATCAGATTAAGTTTTCAATCTCTTTTCTTTTTGGAGAGGTTTTTGCTATAGGGCGCGTGCACTCGCCAGACAGACAGAGAGAGACAGAGAGACAGAAAGTGAGAAATCACCTCCCAGGGGGGATGGCCATGCCGCAATCCCTTCTCCTCCATTCTCCTCTCGGGATCTTGGGCACGCACGCATAGTTTAAGCCACCGGGTCCAGGACTCGAACTGCGGTTGACTATGTGGGAGTCCAGCGACATAGCCATTACGCTAACTGCTGGTCCCAAGTTTTCAATCTCTTAATCCCATCACTACCAAAGCTGAATACACAAACTATTTGGACACTCACCAGAGCATTGCCCAGCCATACCACCCTGGTTTCTTGAATGTTCAGGCCACCATAGGTCACTCTGGGAGGTTTCAGAGCCCCACCCAAGTTCTCGAAGTGAGTACCCTACCACTCCACAGACTGCTCCAACCTGGTGAAGGCCAGACACATGGAAGGAGGAATGAGAGCAGCAACAGGGCCCCACTGGCAGGGCTGGTCACAAGATGTATTTATTCAGATTTATCTGCACCTTCTGGCATAATATTTTAAAAATGCACTTCCTCTGCCACAACACCCACCACGCCATACTGCAATCAGTGATATGGGAGTGTTGTTCACCTGACACCAGAGGCTTTGGGAAGTAGAGGTGGCGCCAGCACTGTCCACACCTGTGCTGGAAGACATGCTGCACACAGTAGGCCTGCAGTAAATGCTTGTTGAGTGGGTAAAGGAATGGAAAGGCCGTTAGACTGCAGTTGGTGACAATCAATCTGGGGGCCCACATTCTGCATGTACTCAGGTGTCATCCTCTCAGCTGCAGGTTTTTAGTCTATAAATGGAAGTACACCCACCTCCCAGGGAGGAAGGGTGTTGCCAGAGTGGGTCATAGCCACAAAACCTTTCACAAAAGTGATACCACTGGGTGTGTTGGGAGCTGGCCGTGAGGTAATGGTGAGAGAGGAGCGTGAAGAGACCTGAACTGGGACATGGTGCCTATGTCGGTCCCTGCAGCTCTCCCTGCACCCAGCGTGTTCTGCTCTCCAGCGTGAGACAGCTGAGGTTAACTGGGCACCCAGGAGGGCTGTGTCTCCCTGTTTCAAAGATTCCCTCGGCTTCCCTGGAGGGATGAAGGGCTGCACATCGTGTGCAGGGAATGTGACCACAGGAAGTACAGCCGGGTCTGTCCGCTGAGTTCCTAGGAATAAGCTCAGGCTGGCTGCTATTGCTGGCCATGAGAGTGGCAAAGACTGTAAGGGGCCACGTGAGTCTCCTCTCGAGGCTGGGAGTGGGTGCAGATGTGTGTGCAGGCATCCCTGTTGGGGAAAGGAACAGTAAAGGTGGTGGGAACTATGGTTAGACTGTGCCCCCCAAATTTCATGTTGGAACTTGGTTGTGTTGTGACAGTAGTAAGAGGAGAATTCATCTTGGTTGTGGTGTTGAAGGGTGGGCCTTTGGGAAGTGATTTCCATCAGGGCCAGGCCCCTCATGACCAGCTCCCAGTGGGTTTATAAAGAGGAGAACTGAGACTAGAACAGAGACAGAGACACAGACCCGCTCTGCTCGGCTTCAACCCCCACCCTCTGCCCTGTTATTGACCAGCAAGACCTTCACCAGATGTGGCCCCTTGACCCCAGACCTCTAAAACTATGAGGTAAATAATTCTATATTCTCTTAAATTACCCCATGCAGATATTTCTGTTACTAGCAACAGAATGGATTAGAATGGGAAGGGGTGGTCAGTATCGCCTGGGCCATTCTTGCCATTCTCAGCCAGGCTAGGGATTGGTGACCTACTGGCTAGGTGCCAGCCAGGAACAGGGGACAGGTGCAGAGGGAGGAGATGCCCTGAGTCAGCACTGGGGGCCTGCATGGTCACGAGAGCAGACTCTTCATCACACCTCCCTGGGGACTCGCAGCTCACATCCAGCAGTATCGAGCAGGTGCACAAGTGTGGGCTCAGGGAACAGAGGATCTAGTCTAATCCCTGTCTGCTATATGTATATCCATATCTATTGTTCAGCTTACATGATGGTAAAAAGAACTGGCGTTTACGGAAGCTCGCTGTGCACTGGGAAGCACTTAATTTGTGTTAATTTCTTTAATCCTCATGACAACCTCATAAGATAGATGCCATTTTTTATTTAAAAAATACTTTTTTTATGATAGAGAATGTATGTCAACAGGAGAGAGAGAGGGAGAGAGAACTCTAGACAGGGTTTTACCATATCCCATTTCCCCAGCCTTCCAGCTCCTCAGGAATTTGGGTGCTTACTAGCACCAGGCATGTTTCAGGCTGACCCAAGGATCTGAATCCATGGTTAAACCTGTGGCTTTTGGGGCCGGCATGTGGCATGGTGGTTAAGGGTGCTGGACTTCCACATGGCTGACCGTGGTTCAACTTCTCACTCTCTCTCTTTCTGTCTCTCTCTGCGCCTCTCTGGTAAAATAAAAGTTAACAAAATTAAATTAAATAATTAAAAAAAAAACCCTATGGCTTTTAGCCCTATAGTTTATATTACAGACTGAGCGACCAGACTGGGCTAATGGGAGCTATTCTTATCCTGATTTTTTTTAACATATAATAATTTATTAAAATAGTTGACTTAGGGGACCAGCAGTTGGAGTAATGGCTATGTCACAGGACTCCCATGTAGTTGACCATGGTTCGAATCCTGGATCCAGTGGCTTAAACTCACGCCGGGTGCGAGTGTGTGTATGCCCGGGATCCCAAGAGGAGAATGGAGGAAAAGGGATGGCAGTGTGGCTATCCCCCTTGGGGGGAGATTTCTATCTCTCTGTCTCTCTCTGTCTTTCTGGAGAGCGCACACGCCTTATAGCAAAAATCTCGCCAAAACTCAGGCATCTGCAGTGGTGACTTCCACCTCAACTCCTGGTCCCATACTGATGGAGTCCGCTGTTCGACAATCTCAGAAGGACTGTGCAAATCAAAGTCGCTTGTGGGTTCTCACCTGGAAGCGATCCTGTCTTAGAACCTTCACCACAAGGCGTTCTTCCCGTCGTTATTCTCAGAGTCCTGGTAGGCATCTGAAGCAGTCCTTCCACCCTGAGGTCCTTCTGATTAAGTCAGCACACGCTTTGTCCAGGTACTTGGCCTTATCCTGATTTTACCAATGAGGAAAGTGAGGCAAAGGAGTTTAAGAAAGTGTCCAAGGTCAGATAGATCATTACTGATAGAGCTAGGTCCTTACCATTCCTGAACGAACAGGTGCTCTCTCATTCCGCTCTCTCCACACGCATGCGCACATACGTACATACACACTTCATTCGCATATTCTTGTATGTGCACTTAAAGACAGGTGTGTACATTGTGTTCATATTTGTATGTAAATCTATATACATAATGTTTACTTCTGGCATGACTTGTCCCACATGAAATTTTCATTAGGTTTCTCAGCCTTACTATAAACAACCCAAAGATACACATGTATATAAAGTAATTTATCTCCTAGTTTAATATCTCGTAAATCAAACCAGGGGCGGGAAGAGAAAGAGATTGAATGAGTTAGCTGAACAACTTATCTCTGTTAGAACCAAAGACTTCTGATTTTAAAAAATTGATTTCCAAAAAACGTTAAAACAAAGGTCAGAGGGTGGTGCAGTGGTACGATGTGACACCCTGCCAGGCAGAGCCACATGGGAAGGTTGCTGGTTCACATCCGGAGACCTCCCTGAATACACCATACATGTGTATATCCAAGATTCAGGTTGGCTGAGGCTGGGGGTGGGTCACGGCATCAAGACCTTGTCAGAGGGAGGACTAGCAGGTGGTGCAATGGTTATATTGCTGGACTCTCACATAGTCAACTGCTGTTCGAGGCCCGGACCTGGAGGCTTAAAACACCAGGCACATGTGCGTACATGCCCAAGATCCCAAGAGAAGACTGGAGGAGAAGGGATTGTGGTATGGCCATCTCCCTGGGGTGATTTCTCTCTTTCTATCTCTGTGTCTCTCCTTGTCTCTCTGGCGAGCACACTTGCCCTATAGCAAAACTCTTTTTTTTTTTTTTTTTTTTTGTGGAGAGGTTTCTTGCTATAGGGTACATGAGCTCGCCGGAAAGACAGAGACAGAGAGACAGAAAGCAAGAAATCACCCCCCAGGGGGGATGGCCACACCACAATCCCTTCTCTTCCATTCTCCTCTCGGGATCTTGGGCACATGTTTACACACATGCACCTGGTGTGAGCTTAAGCCACCAAGTCCAGGGCTCGAACCGCGGCCAACTACCTGGGAGTCCAGTGACATAACCATTACGCCAACTGCTGGTCCCGCAAAAATCTCTCTTAAAAGAAAAATAAAAAAACCCTGTCCAAGGGCTATGTCTCTGTCTCTCCCACTCATGGAATACATAAACTTAATAACAATGAATAACCTATATAAGGAGACCCACAGAGGAAGGAAGGCACAAGCCCCACAGGCGCCGCTTAGACGGGATATGCAGCTCACAGGACGCCGTGTAAGTGGGCACTGCGCGCGGGGGAGGGACTCAGAGCAGGCCCATCACCTATAAGAAAAATTGCTGCCTGAGCCACTCTGTAATTCATGACTGGGACATGAAGCAGGGACTGCAGCAGTGATATAATAAGAAACAAATAGGGCAGACAGGGATGGAGCGTAATTACAGAGACACTCAATCTGCTGGTAGCATTTACCAAAGAATAAGTTGCATACAAGGGAATTTGCATACAAATGAGATACTGAAAGCGCAGGAATAGGACCGTGATAAGACCTCATACATGTTATTAAAGCATGTCAGTAGGCCAAAAAAAAAAATCATTAAATTGATACTATGCAGGTTTAGCTACACTACCTTACCAAAATAAATTTTAAATGGCAGACTGAGTTTTAAACAGGTGCAGACTTCCAATTCAGAATGTGAGCTACTGTTTTGTTTAGGTCTGTCATGACTTTTATTGCTTGGCCTTGTGTATCTGAAGTACTATTTTAAGGAACTAATATATTTTAAGTACGTACTAAATTTTCATGGACATGATTTTTAATTCTCTTGTGATAGGCTGTAAATATTTTCTAGGCAAGACTTTTTAAGAATAATTTCTTCAAATGCTTCATTGTTACTGTTGACACAAACTTTGTTTAAATAAATAGGCAAGAAAATTTAAACCTTTATAAATCATCATTCAAATGTTTACAACAGTTAAAATTGTGTTTGGAGAATCTTAGTCTTCCTTTGGTACTTTTCTTGAAAAATGCCTTGTCAACATAAATTGTTGAACTGTGAGTGGATTTTGTATCAAATTAAGCTTTGTATCAATATTTTTTAAATAATGATGAAGCTCCCATTTGCTGTTTGTGCTTTCATGGTTAGAAAAGTTGTTCTGGGGCCAGCAGGTGGCATAGTGGTTAAGGTGCTGAACTCCCATGTGGTCGACCGCAGTTCAAGTTCCCGACCAGGCAGCTTGAAACTCACATCAGGTGTGCGCATGGGTTTGTGCCCCAAATCCTGAGAGGAGAATGGAGGAGAAGGGATTATAGTATGGCCATCCCCCCAGGGGATGATTTCTTGCTTTCTCTCTCTCTGTCTCTGGCAAACACAAATGCCCTATAGCAAAAATCTCTCTTAAAAAAAAGAAAAAAGAAAGAAAGAAAAAAATGTGACCAGCAGGTGGTATGGTGGTTAAGGGGCTGGACACTCCATCATGGCCAACCACAGTTCAAGTCCCGGACCTGGTGACGTGCTTTCTCACTTTGTCTCACTCTCTTTCTGTGTCTCTCTCTGGTCAAATTAAGTGAATGAACAAATAAAGTTAAATGAGTAATTCTTAAAAAAAAAAGAAACAAACAAAGTTGCTCTGCCATGAGCAGAGAAATGTAAATTTGCCATCAAAGGACAAAAGTTAACAAAATGTGTAAAGACAGAGATTTAGGCGTGAGGCCTGGTGTGTTCCTTTTCAGTCTCCCTAACTCCGGCCATGGCCTTACTGCCCAATTTGCTTCTGGGGTACCCACATGAGCTTACCCACTCCATGACGGGGCAGCTGCTGATTGGATCCCAGCTGTTAGATATGCCCTAGCCCAGCCTTGCTGTGTTATGGTGCAGGGAGCAGGGCCAGCTACGCCACCTGCTTTCTCTGTCTGGTGTGTCAGGAAATGTGGGCCGTTCCATCAGACTTCACTCTGCTCAGGCCGTTCCCTGAGGACCCTAGAAAATTCATTCAAGGCTGGAGGTAGTCAATCTAAAGTTTGCACCAGCTCTCAGCTCCTTAGAGGACTTAAGGACTTGGGAGAGCCTATGGCACAAGAATGCTTATTGAGGAAAAGTTTGTTTTAAAATATGAAAGGTAAGAGTTAGTTATTATTTTCAAACTCAGTATGCCAATGGCTAGTACTCATGTCTTCCAGGGTTCCCCATATGTTGGGATTGTTAATTGCTTTTTCTCAAAATGTTTGCTTTCTGTATTTTGATGGTATATTTTCAAGCACATCCATGTTTCTGCCAACTTTAATTGTGTGATTGATGATACTTTTAACCAACTTATAAAACAATTTCATTTCCCATTGTAAATATACTTTTACACCGAACTTGACCTTGTTTGACTAGAAATATCATAACCCTCTGCCTCCTTCGTGTTTAGCATTTTCCTAGTCGTCTTTATGCTTTGAACTTGAATATTTGTCATTTAATATTATATAAAATGATATATTTTAGGCCTGATGCTTAAAGTTTATGCTTTCCTACTATGTGTCCTTTAGAAAAGAAATTTTTTTCTCATTTACTTTTTTTAAAGAGTTTTTACTGTAGGGAGCATTTGCTTGCCAGAGAAAGAGGGAGAAAGACACAGTGAGAAGGAAAGTGAGAAATCATCCCCTGGGGGGGAGGGGAATAGTCATGCCGCAATCTCTTCTCCTTCCCTGGGCACACATGCGACATGGCCAGCATGAGTTTCAAGCCACCAGGTCTGGGACTTGAACCGTGGTCAGACATGTGGGAGTCCAGCAATGAAACTGTCACACGATCTGCTGGCCCCTCCCCATTTACTTTTATTGTCTTAATTAATTCACTTACTTTTTCTTCTCTAACTTTCAGGCTTCTCTTTGTTGATGTTTCTTGCTACTTTTCTTTTTTAATGTTTCTGTATAAATTATGGATTACTTTTTTGAAAGGTAGAGATCCTATTTTAGCTCCAATAGTCTTCTCTTTTTTAAAACTAATGATTTTGAAACTGGTAAAAACAAGCACAATTTACTTTTTGAAACTTAGTAAAATAGATACTATGTTTAACGGAGTCCAATATTAAGTAGAATTCTCCTTTTTTTAGAATTATTTTATTTTATTGTATTTATTATTTTTAAAATTTGCTATAGGGCATGTGAGAGAGAGAAAGAGAGAGAGAGAGAGAGAGAGAGAAGAGAAGAGAAGAGAGAGGAAAAGTGAGAAAGCAAGCTGCCAGGTCTGGGAATCGAACTGTGTCAGCCATGTGGGAGTCCAGCACCTTAACCACCATGCCACCTGCTGGCCCTAAGTAGAACTCTTAATGGTACAATAACTCAAGTAAGAGTTTACATTTACTAAGTGCCATGTGCCAGAAACCTGGACTGTGTTTTACAGACATGCCAAGGAAAAGAGGTGGCTAGAATGGAGTTGGAACCTAGACTCTAGGTTGTGTGCTTCTAGAGGCCAACCCCACCTCTGAAGGGAGGTCCTCAGAAGTCCTGTGAGGAATAGACACCTCCACAAGTGGCCTTCTGCCACTCCTCCAAGGATGTTTGTGAAGTCCTTTTAGTCCAAGATTGGTCCTGGGGGAAAAAAAACTCACTTAAATCCACTGAAATACAACTAAAATTTGAGACTCAACAAAGAAATAAGTTGTTTTGTTGTGATTTTATCTTTAAAGAAAGAGTGAAATTGGGCCAGCAGGTGATGTTGGAGGTTAAAGCAGCTGGATCCCACATGGCTAACTTCATGGTTTGAATACTGAACCTGGAAGTTTGAAAATCATGCCAGACACATGTGCATGTGTGTGTGCCCAAAATACTAAGAAGAAAATAGAGGAGAAGGGACTGTGGCGTGGCCATCCACCTTGGGGCGGGGGGTGATTTCTTACTTTCTCTTTCTCTCTCTCTGTCTCCTGTGAGTACACATGCCCTATAGCAAAAACAAACAAACCAACCAAAAACAAAAAAAGTAAAAACTAGGAAAGTAACTTTATAAAATTGTAATTATGCGCTACCTTTTATGATGGAGAAAGGAAGAACCGAGTACTATTTGGGTGGCTTTTAGGTGCAGTATTTCTGACAAAAGGGTAAGGTAGTTGGCTGGGACATCCTTTACTTCACAATTTTATATCATAAGCATAGAGAAAGTGTCTCTTTTATTGGAAAAAAAAGGGGGAGGGAAGATGTAAAGGGTTCATATATTTGTGCAAATTCACTCAATATTTTGCCATTAAAATCACTCCTTATTTTTCAGTGCCTATGTGTTAGTTTTCCATTTTCCACTGAAGAACCTTTGTGAAATTTCATCAGATAATGCTTTTCCATGTGATTTGAGATCCCATTCATTGGCTTCAGGAGGGCCCACCATCTTTTGCGAGATGCATCATCTCACTAAGCACTTGACCCTCTCCGCACATCCCCGCTATAGGATTGTCCTGTACTGCTTATCTCTGACAAGTGGGGAGGGACAAACCATCCCAGCCTCCATTACTACAGGAAACAATTAGCGTGCCCATTCCAACTGCATGATTGAGGAGAGATGAATAAAGAACCTTTAAAAAACATTATTGAGCAGGGTTAGGAGAAACTAAAAGGGATGCTGAAGGATTTCGGAGTTAGCAACAGCAGGAAGTCATTACCAACCACCCCTTTCCATCCCCCATCTGTGACCCTGCCAGCAGAGCTGTAACCAGAGCAGAGGGCCCCCTCAAAGGCTCTGTGACAGATGGAGACACAGCCCATTGACAGGAGCCTACTGGAAAGGAGCTGGGCGAGCAATTACCCTGATTTCACTCTCTTCCTGTCTGCTGGTCTTCTGCCAGTGGCTTTCATTGGCCAATTTCAAATGGAATCCAGAGAGCAAAGAGCTCCTTGATTAGATGTATGAAGTTCAGCCTCCAGGACGCAAAGCAGTGTGGAAAGGGAAAAAATGGATCTAGAAGGACAAACAAAAACATTATACAAAACATGTTGATTTGTTGCTTCGGTAGACGCCAATGTTAAATGGAAAGGGCTGTTCGAATGGGAGTGGACTTTACAAATGCTTAATCCATTATGAATCTGCTAATTGTATAACTTGCCTTTACTGCATGACTTCATAACTATAATGATTTGGATAATGAATATTGGGTTATTGTGATCTCCTGAAATTTCTCTTGTAAAGGAATGCAGAAGAAAGTTTCTCTTCTACTTTGAAGAGCTAAGAAATAGAATCAGGGGTCATATTATGTATGAGGACGTATCTGTACATACATATACAAGACCAGGACAATGCTACCTACATTGTGAGAGTGAACTTACTACAATAACTAGCAATAGTGGACATTTCAATCATTAGAAAATTCTTTTTAAATATTTTAAATTTTTCAAAAGGTTGAAGCCAAGAGGCCATATTTACATTTTTGAACCTTAACCACTGGTTTCATAGTACCACCTGACTTTTAAGGTTGAATGACCAAGATGAAAGCTTTAGAAAAGAATTAAGTTGAAAATCAGTTCATGGTGTATCCTATTTTCAATGGCATACATTTTAAAAAGTTAGTTTCTGATTCCTTTTTGAAGCTTATTAGAAAATCTCAACCAAATGTCATCTAGAATAGTGATGTAAAACCTATTTGGTTCTATGCTTTTGGGATAACTTTCCTGTTTTGAACATTCTGCAGGGTAAATAAGGGCAAAGGAAGCAGAACATAGCATTCTAATAAAAAGCTTAGTCCAGGTTATACTTTGAAAGAAAAACACTTGACATGGTTGGGGAGTCATTGACTCGTTTTTCAAGATGTAGCTTATCAGTATTGAACCAGCTAGGAACAGACCACTCAGCGTAAAGGAGTCTTTTACATTTGACAGCCTTTCAACAGTCTCAGAGATCTTGTGAGGCTGACAATGGCTCAAGGCCCAAAGCCCTCATGCATCTTCAGCCTTTCCCGTCTGGAATTTCACCTCCTCTGTTGTTGGAGCCAGGTCCTGGTACATCCACATGGCCTAAGCCATATGTTTTAATTTGGGTTCCCTGGAAGTAGGCTCTGAGATGAAGATTTTAGGACAAATAATTTCTTTGGGAGGTGAAGGAAACAGCCATAGAGGAGCTGGGGAGAGAGATAGCGAAGGGGAAGTAGCCAACAGAGAGTATTATCAATCTCTTGTGGTCAACTGGAGAAAATGACCTGCAAGCCAATGAGGCCCCACAGCTCAGTGGGGGACTGGAGTGTTTATACTTAGGGCTAAGAGCTGGAGAAAAGTACTACCAGCATGTGCTACACCAAGGCTCTCTCTCGGAGCTTCATTCTCTTTTCTATCACCATGAATGCAAGGGAATTATTGTCTCTTCTTAGAGGGGACAGAACTATTATCGCCACCCTACTTTTACCAAAAATGTTGCAGAGACCCAGACAGTAGTGCAGGGTGACATGATGCTCTGCAATGCTGGACCCACATCGGAGAGTTCTGGATTCATGTCCTAAGACCTCCCTGAACACCCCAGACACACAGACGCCTGTCATCTGGGCTGGCTGAGGCTAGGGATGAATGGCAGAGTGAAGCCCTGTAGGGCATGCCTCTCCATCTTTCTTTTTCTCAATAAATAAATAAATACACTTCAAAAAAATTCGGTAAAGGCTTCAAATTCCTAAGTTTTCCTGAATGACTAGGTTTTTGAAACATTAAAGGGCCTCTTTAGCTCTCTATTCCACTATACTCTTACATGGACGATGGCCACAGAGCTAACTATCTGTGTAAATGGATTAAAGAAAAAGGAGGAAATGTTGGGAGGTTATTATCTCAAAACTTCCTGCTTTCATAGAATCTATCATTGCTATTACCAACCACCAATAGTTGTTTCATTACTGTGAACATAACAGAAAATATTATCATGATAATAAAACATTTTTCTGGGATAAATAACCAAGAGTGCAACTACTAGGTATTTGCATGCTTAGTCTGTAAGACCTGTTAAACTGCCACATACAACAAATTAACATAAGATGACTCACACACCTAAACATAAAACTTAAAACAACACTTTCCTAGAGGAAAACATGTTTGTGATCTTAGATTAGGCGTTACTTATTTTGAGTGGGAGATTTTTGCTATAGGACACATGCACTTGCCAGAGAGAGACAGACAGAAAGTGAGAAATCATCCCTCCAAGAGGGGGATGGCCATGCTGCAATCCCTTCTCCATTCTCCTCTCAAGATTTTTGGCATGCACACTCACATGCCTGGCATGAATTTTAAGCCACCAGGTCTGGGAGTCAAACCACAGTGGGAATCCAGAGGCATAGCCATTAGGCTATCTGCTGGTCTCTAGGCAACAATTCTTTCACATAAACTTCAAAATAAGAATCCATTAAAAGAAAATACTAATAAATTATATGTCAACAAAACTGAGAAGTTTTGCTTTTCAAAAATATACTGTTAAGAGAATGAAAAGAAAACCACAGACAGGCAGAAAATATTTATAAATCCTATATCTGATTAAAGACCTGGGTCTAGTATAATAATAATTTTAAAACCCTCTTCTTCTTAATAAGTTTTTGCCTTAGGGTGTGTACACTTGCCACAGAGAGACTGACAGAAAGACAGAAACAATGAGAGGAAAATTGAGAAATCACACCCCTCAGAAGAATGGTCACACCCAGTCCTTTCTCCTCATTCTCCTCTTGGGATTTTGGACACACACACACACACACACACACACGTGTGCCTGGCATGAGTTTCAAGCCACTAGGTCCAGGTCTTGAACCATGGTTGGCTATGTGAGAGTCCAGTGACATAACTGCTACACCATCAGCTGATCCCTAAAGTCTTCTTAAAATTTAATAATGAGAAGTCCTTCATTGCTGGCCAGGCCCTCTGTGGGTCCCAAAGCCAGGGGAGAAGGAAGAGGGTCATGGAATCTCTTCCACAAACTCTTGCAAGGACCTGCATAGCTCCCAGAGACAGGAAGGCATCGAGGTTGTTGTGCTGGGTCTTCCACTGCCAGCCAGGCCCTCTATAGGTCCCAGAGACAGAGAGGAACAGGTTTGTCAGGCCTGCATGTCACAAGCAGATGCAAAACGTGACCTTACCTACTACCTTAAAGTTAGCCTCCTCTAGTCCGCACTCAGCCATGTAAGAATTAGAAAATTTTAGAAACAAGAGGGAAACTGATGTGGTGCTAAAGTATATCACAAAGAAATACTCAAGCACACAGCCCCAGAAACGTACCTCAAATCCATAGGGAAAACAAGTGTCAAAACAGATGCCTAGGAAATAAAGCAGAGTTTCAAGAAAAAGGAAAGAAATTATACTCCCTCAAAACAAAACAAAAAAATCCCCAAAACATAGCAACTCCTCATCAACTGTGGAATAAAAACAGAAATGACAGAATAATATTCACAATATTCATCATAACAAAACTTAATGAGAAGCAAGAGAAAATTGACAATGAACTCCAGGAGATTAGAAAATCCTTCTATTACATGAAGGAGGAATTCCATAAAGAGATAGACACCCTAAACAAGAATTAAACAGAACTTCTGGGAGATGAATAATGCACTGTGAAAAATTAAAGTCACCACTCAAAGTATCAATAGCAGATTGGATCATATAGAAGAAAGAATCTCTGATCTGGAAGACAAAGCTTCTGACTTAATCCAAGCTACAGGGAAAAAAAAGAAAAAAAAAAAAAGAAAGAAAGAAAGAAAAACAACCAAGACAAATGAGGAACGTATATGGCTAATACCAGACATCATTAAATGCCCAAATATCAAAGAGCATTCCAGAAGGCAACAAAGCTTGTAAAGGCACAGAAAACTTCTTTCACGAAATACTATCTGACAATTTGCCAACATTAGAGGAACATAAAGCTATACAAATCCAGGAACCACAAAGGACACCAAATAGAATCAATCTAAGTTCCTATCCACAGCATAGTCAGAATGGTAAAATCAAAGACCAAGAGACTATTCTAAAAATGGCAAGAGAGAAGTATCAAGTTACAAACAAAGACTATCTTATCAGGCTAACATCAGACCAGTCAACTGAACTGCAGGCAAGGAAAGAATGGGAAGACATATTCAAAACTCTAAAAGAAAAACAATTCCAACCAGGAATACTATACCCAGCAAGATTATCCTTCCAATGGGATTAAGAAATAAAAACATTCTCAGATAAAAACTGAGTTTATGAAAACTAGGCCAGCTCTTCAAGAAGTACTAAAGTGAGTACTACAGCAGGAAAACTAAAGAGAGATAAATAGAAATAAGAGAACACAAAACAACCAAGAAAATGATTAACAAAATAACAGGGAAAAGTCCACAAATATCAGTAATAAATTAATGTTAATGGATTAAATTTCCCAATGAAAAACGGGCTAAATGGTTTTTTAAAAAAACAAGAGCATTCTATATGCTGTCTACAAGAAAAGTACCTCCTGAACGAAAACATACATAGATTGAAAGTGAAGGACTAGAAAAAGATATTCTGTGCAAATGGAAATCAAGAAAAGGCTAGAATCATGATACTGACATAGACAAAATAGAATTTAATTTAAAAAACTTTAAGAAGAGACAAAGAATATGTAGTACTAAAAGGGTGAATTCATCAAGAAGATATAATACTTATAAATATCTATGCACTCAACAATAGAGTAACCAAATATGTGTAAGAAAGATATAAAGGGAGAGATAGACCACAATACAATACTCATTGGGGACTTCCAGTATCTCAGTCTCCACTGGACCACAGATCATCTAGACAAAAAATAAGCAAAGGGATATAGGATCTGAACAATTCCATTAATTGAATGGCCTTGACAAACATTACAGAACTTTCCACCCAATAACCTCAACATATACATTTTTCTCACCCCCACATGGAACATTTTCAAAAACTGACTACAACAAATAAGCCTTTTCAAATTCAAAGTTAAAGAAATCATATCCAGTATCTTCTCCAACCACAGTGGAATTAAACTTGAAATAAACTGCAGAAAAAGCCTCAAAAATACACAAACACATGGAAACTACATAACCTACTCCTGAATGACTTCAAAACCACTGAAGAAATTAAGACTGAAATCAAAAGATAAACTGAAACTAGTGATAATAAGGACATGATTTTTCCATAACCTATGGGTCTTAGCAAGAGCAGTCATAAAAGGGAAGTTCATAGCAATAAGTGTTCACAATAAAAAAATGGAAAGGTGGCAAACAGACAACCTAACAACACACCTCAAGGAACTGGAAAAATGACAACAACAAATACAAAACAAAACACCAAAAAATACCAAGAGAAAAGAAATGATAAAGATTAGAGCAGAAATAAACAAACTATACAGAAAAATAAATTAAACCGAAAGCTGGTTATTTGAGAAGATAAGCAAAATTGACACGTTGTTAGCTAGACTCACTAAAAAGAATAGAAAAAGGAACCAGATAAATCAAATCAGCAACGAAACAGGCAATATTACAACAGACACAACAGAAATAAAAAAGATCATGAGAGAATACTACTAACAACTATAAGCCAACAAACAAGGAAGCCTAGAAGAGATGGACGAATCTCTGGGCACATATCATCTACCAAGGTTGAATCAGTAAGACATAGAAAGCTTGAACAGACCAATAACATGTAATGAGAATGACTCAGTAATAAAGAGTCTCCCAACAAAGACAAGCCCAGGTCTTGATGACTTCACCTCTGAACTCTACAAAACTTTTAAAGAAGAGCTAATCCCCATTTTACTCAAACTTTTTCTTTCTTATTTTTTTAAAAAACAATCATTTATTTATTTATAATGTTTGTTTGTTGTGATTTTCAAGCTGCCAAGTCTGGAACTCAAATCGCAGTTGGCCAGGTTGGAGTCCAGCACCTTAACTACCATGCCACCTGCTGGCCCCAAAACTATTTCTAAAAATCTAAAAGAAAGAAATCCTCCCAAATTAATTTTATGAAGCCCCTATCCTCCTCATCCCCAAACCAGACAAGGACATAACCAAAAATGAAAACTACAGATCAATATCCCTGATATATACAGATGCAAAAATTCTCAGAAAGATACTAGCAAATCACATCCAATGGCACACTAAAAAGATTAAACACCATGACCAGGTAAGCTTTGTTCCAGGGATGCAAGAGTGGTTCAACATTTGCAAAACAATAAATGAAATATATCATACTAATAGAAGGAAAAATAAAAACCATATGATCATATCAATCAATGCAGAAAAAAGTATTTCTAAAATACAGTATCCCTTCATTACTAAGACCCTTAGCAAAATCGGCATAGAAAGGACATTTCGCAACAGAATAAAAGCCATATATGAAAAACTCATAGCTGACATCCTACTGAATGGGGACAAGCTTAAAGCTTTTCCACTAAAAACTGGAACAAGACAGGGTTGTCCACTTTCTCCACTCTTTTGCAGTCAGCACTGGAAGCCCTAGCCAATGCAATCAGACAAGAAGATGCAATAAATGGCA
>NW_006204133.1:4255335-4279305 GCF_000334495.1 Tupaia belangeri chinensis
ACACACACACACACACACACACACACACACACACACTAAAAACCCAAAACAACAACAACCACAAAAACTCCTGGAAGTGATAAACGAATACAGTAAAGTAGCAGGAAACAGAATCAACCTATAAAAATCTATAGCATTTCTATATACCAACAATGAACAGACTGACATTTTTTGAAGAAAGCAGGCTCATTAACAATAGCCACAAAAAATATAAGATACCTAGGGATAAACCTAACCAAAGAAGTCAAGGACTTCTACAAGGAACACTACGAAAAACTAAAGAAATAAATGGGAATGATACAAGAAAGTGGAAAGACAGCTCATGTTCCTGGATTGGAAAAATAAATATAACCCAAATGGCAATTTCACCCAAATTAATTAAAAAATTTAGTGCAATCCTAATCAAATTACCAGAGATATTCTTTACAGAATCAGAAAAAAAATAATAAAAATTTCTGAAATCATAAAAAGGCCCATATCACCAAAGCAATATTGTGCAAAAAGAATAAACTAGGAGACATTTCACTCTGTGATGCCAAAATATATGGCAAAGCGGTGATAACCAAAGTAGCATTGTATTGGCACAAAACAGGAATGTCGGCCAATGGAACACAATAGAGAAGCTAGAAATAAACCCTGAAACATACAGTCAATTGATTTTTGACAAAGGGCCCCAGACAATACAGTAGGGAAATGAAAATCTTTTCACAAATGGTGCTGGAAAAACTGGATAGCCACCTGCAGAAAAATGAAATTCGACCCCTATCTCTCATCATTAACAAAATGGATCAAAGATCTAAACATAAAGCTTCCAACTAGGGGCTGGCAGGTGGTGTGGTGGTTAAGGGCACTGGACTCCCACGTGGCTGACCATGGTTCAAGTCCTGGATCTGGTGGCTTGTGTTCTCACCCTCCACCCCCTCATTCTGTCCTTCTCTGGTCAAACTAAAAATAAATAAATAAATAAAGTTAGATAAAATAATAATTTTTTAAAAAAAAACTCTCAAACTATAAAATTGCCGGTGGAAAACACAGGGAAATTTTTTGGAGTAGGCAAAGACTTTTTAAAATTAGACCCCCAAAGCACAGGAAATAATCTTGGAAACAGACAAATAGGATTACATTAGATTAAAATCTTTTATACAACAAAAGAAACAATAATTAGAGTGAAGAGACAACCCTTGCAATGGTAGAACATATTTGCAAACTATGCCTCAGATAAGGAAATGATGAACAGAATATACAGGGAACTCAAGTACCTTATCTGAAAAAAAGCAATCATCCAATGAAAAGTTGGGCAAAGGGACCAGCAGATGGCCTAATGGTTATGTTGCTGGATTCCTACATGACTGACCATGGTCTGAGTCCCAGACTCAGTGACTTGAAACTCACATTGGACGCTTGCATATGTGTGCCTAGGATCCTGAGAGGAGAAGTGAGGGGAGGTGAGTGTGGTGTGGCCATCCCCACTGAGGGTTAACTTTTTGTTTTCTCTCTCTGTCTCTCTGGTAAGTGCATATATCCTATAGCAAAAATCACCCAAAGCAACTCTCTAAAAACAAGATAGGCAAATGTGAGGCCAGCAGGTGGCATGGTGGTTAAGGTGTTGCACTCCCACATGGTCAACTGTAGTTTGAGTCCCAGTGGCATAGTGGCTACATTGCTGGAATACCACAGAGCTAACCACATTTCGAGTCTGGGACCTGGTGGCTTGATAATAATACCAAGTGTGTGTGTATGTGTGTGCCCAAGATCCCAGGAGGAGACTGGAGAAGAAGAGATCGCAGCATGGTCATCCCCTTGATTTCTCACTTTCCCTCTCACTGCTCTGCCTCTCTTCTGCAGTACATGTGCCATAGGACAAAAATGCACTTAAAAAAAAAAAGAAAAAAGAAAGAAAGGAAAGAGAATAAAAAAGAAAGAAAGAAAGAAAGAAAGAAAGAAAGAAAGAAAGAAAGAAAATCACACCATGTGTGTGCTTGAGTGCCCAAAGTCCTGAGAAAAGAATGGAAGAGAAGTGATTGTGTGTGGCCATCCCTCCTGGGAGGTGAGTTCTCACTTTCTCTCTCTCTCTGCTTCCCTAGTGAGCACCTGCACCCTAGAGCAAAAATCTCTTTATAAAAAAATGAAAAAGATGGGCAAATGAGCTAAACAGACAACTCTCTAAGGATGACATATGAATAGTCAAAAAGCATATGAAAAAATGGTCAACATCCCTTATAATAAGGGAGATGCAAATCAAAACCACAATGAGATGCCTCCTAACCCCAGTCAGAATAACAAAGATCAAAAAAAAAAAAAAAAAAAAAAAAAAAAAAAAAAAAAAAAGGGAAAAAATGCTGGTGAGGTGGCAGTGAAAAGGGAACTCTCCTCTGCTGTTGGTGGGAATGTAAATTAGTGCAGTCACTGTGGAGCACAATATGGACATTCCTCAAAAACTTACAAAGAGAACTACCATATGATCCAACAATTCCTTTCCTGGTGTCTACCCAAAATATAGGAATACATTGAGTCAGAAAAACACTTGTACATCCATGTTTATTGTGGCATTATTCACGATTTCTCAGAAATGGAACCAAACCAAATGTCCCAAAAACTGATTAATGCATTGAAAAAGTGTGGCATATATACAATATGGAATACTACTCAGCCACAAAAAAATGAAACCCTGGCATTTGATAGAAAGTGGATGAATATGGAAGATTTAATGCTCAGTGAAGCAAGCTAGACTATAAGTAAATAAGAGGCGTGTGTCCCCACTTAATATAGTCTGAAAGTCTGCATTCTATGGCAGGAACTGGGAGATTATAAGGTATAAGATCATGGAGAGCGACTATAGATACTAGAGGTAGGGTGGGAGGGGGTGATAATGAAGGGGGGAGAGAGAGGGAATCAAGGGAGGAAAAGGCAAAATGTTACTTTTTTTTTAGAGATTTTTGCTATAGGATGTGTGTGCTCACTGGAGAGAGAGAGACAGAGACTGAAAGTGAGAAATCACCCCCCAAGGGAGATGGCCACTCCACAATCCCGTTTCCACAATTCTCTTCTCAGGATATTGGTCACGCGTGTACGTATACCCAGTGTGGGTTTTAAGCCATCGGGTCTGGGACTCAAACCACAATTGACTTATGTGGGAGTCCAGCAACGTAACCATTACACCATCTGCTCATCCTCAGAGCGAAATATTTAATGGGAACAAAAAAGGAAAATTATTTGTTGATCATAATGTGTATGGTAATATCTTTGACTAGACTGATGTGCAGTGGATTCATACTGGGAAGATTTATTTTGTATGCTGTGGAGATGAACAGTGATTAAATGTAAAGAAAAAAAAAAGAAAATTTAAGAAAAAAGTTAGGGAAAGTAAAAACTTAATCATAAGGAATCAAATAACCCAATGTAAAATGGCCAAGGACTCGAAAGGACACTTCACGAAAGATAATATGCAGATGCCAAATAAACACATCAACGATGCACAATATTATTAATTTGGGAAATGGTAATGAAAACCACAGTGAGATACTGTGAGATGTGGATTAGAATGTCTAAAATTAAAATGTCTGACTGTACCACGTGTTGGAGGGGATGTGGACACACTACGGGTAGTTTACAAAATGGCACAGCCAGTTGGAAAAACAGTTTGGCATATACTTTAACTTATTTATTTATTTTGAGAGATTTTTACAATAGGGTGTGTGCGTTTGTTGGAGAGACAGAGAGACAGAAAGTGAGAAATCCCTGCCCTGGGGATGGCCACGCTGCAATCCCTTCTCCTCTAGTCTTCTTTTGTGATTTTGAGCATGCACGCACATGCGTCAGGCCTGAGTTTCAAGCTGCCAGTTCTGGGACTTGAACCACGTCAACCATGTGGGAGTTCAGTGCCTTAACCACTATACCACCTGCTGACCCCAACATATGCTTTAAAAGTTAAACAAGTAATTTCCATGTGTCCTAACTATTCTACTCCTAGATTAACAAGAAGAAAATAAAATTGCACACCAAAATGTGCACTTAAGTATTTCTTGCAGCTTTATTTCTAATAGCCATAAATTGTAAATAACCTAAATAGATGTGAAGAAGTGATGGGTGGGGCCGTCAGGTGATGTAGTAGTGAAGGCACTGGACTCCCACGTGCCTGACTGTGGTTCAGGTGCCAAGTCTGGTTGTTTGAAACTCATGCCGGGTGCATGTGCATGAGTGTCCAAAATCTCTAGAGAATGGAAGATTGTGGTGGGGCCATCCTCCTGGGGAGGGGGGTGATTTTGCACTTTCTGTCTCTCTGTCTCTGTGTCTCTGGCAAGTGCACGTACCCTGTAGCAAAAGTAGTGAGGTATGTCCACACAAAGGAATACAGCTCAGATTTTAAAAATTACTAATATATGAGACTAGCAGATGGCATAATGGTTATATCACTGGATTCCCACATAGTTGACTGCTCTTAGAGTCCTGGACCCAGTGGCTTAAAGTACTCACACTGGGTATTTTGTGCATGACTAAAATCCTAAGAGGAGAATGGAAGAGAAGGGATTACAGTGTGGCCATCCCCTGGGGCATGATTTCTCACTTTTTCTCTCTCTGTTTCTCTCTGTCAAGCACATGTGCCTTATAGCAAAAATCTCTCTCAAAAAAAAAATTATCACTATATATATAACACAGATGAAACTCAAAATAATTATGCTGAATGAAAGAAGACAAAAAAAGAAAAGAAAAAAGAAGGCAAATGCTATCATTTCACTTCTACTAAATTTCAAAAGAATTCAAACAACCTAAAGTAACATAAAGCTGAGGGACGAGAAGAGACATAGTCCAGTGAAGAATCTTTTGGAAATTATATGTATTTTTATTATCTCGTTAAAAATGTGTTAAATTTGATGTATTTATTTCTTTTGTGAGAGAGAGAGAGAGACAGCACTCCCTCAGGGTCTTCACACTGCAATCCATCCCCAGCCTCAGACAGACCTGGATCATGGGCAGTACATGTCCAGTGTCCTCAGGAAGGTCTCTGGATATGAGCCCAGAACCTTCCCATGTAAGTCAGCCTCACAGAGTATTGTGTTTTACCAGGCCATCACTGTATGGTCCCAATATCTCCACTATCTCGATTGTGATTGATGACAGTCTCAGGGGTGTACACATATGTTCAAACTTAGCAAATTATTTACCCTAAGTGTATGTGGTTTCTTGTCTGCCAATTCACTTCAATGAACGTGTTTAAGTTTAAAATTTTAAAGTATTGCTATGAAGAAATTTTCAGGCCCAGAGAGAATCACTGGTAAACAGTTCTAAACATTATAGAAGAAATAATACCAATCTTATCCTAGCTTCTTCCAGGGAACTGAAGAGAAAGGAAATATTGATAATTTATACATTGGAAACTATCCAATGTGTTAACATAGCCCTGATTGGCAGCATATCCTTGATAGCAAGTCCAGAGAGAGTAAGACAGTGCAAAAAATTAAAAATTGCCAACCAATCTCTCTTATGATGTAAAAATCCTAAAGAAAATATTACCAAATTATATACCACAATTTATAAAAGTATAATGTATAAACAAGTTGGGTTTATTCCAGTAATACAATATTAGCTTAACATTTGATAAATTATTCAGAGTAATTTGCTACCTTATCTGAATAGATGTAAAAGATCATATTATTGTTTTAACAGATTTATAAAAAAAATTTGGCAAAATGTAGCATCTATTTATTTATTTTTTAAAAACAAAACAATGAACAATCTAGAAATAAAGGGAACTTCTTTAGCACAACAGAATATTCGCAAAAATTCTGTAACAAATATCAATTAGTGGAAACTACCTTATTGATCAGGAATGAAACAACAATGTTCACTATCACTGCTTCTATTCAATGTTACACTGTATAACTAGATCAGTACCAGAAGGTTAGAACAAAAGTTACAAGAATTGGAAAGGAAGTAACAAAACCATTATTCCTCACAGCAACATGATAATGTATGTAGAAAGACAAACCAACAAACCAAAAAGCACACAGACTAGAAATCCACAGCTCTCCAAATTCTTACAATTTATGATAAATGTAGTAAGACCACTGATATAGACTCAATATACCACAATCAGTTGTATTTCTACATATTAGAAAAAAATCAAAAAAATTTAACATGATATCGCTTAAATAGCATCAACAGCCCCATTTGCTGAAAAGATTTTCTTCTTCCCATGGGATTGTCTGGTATCCTTTGTCAACATTCGATGGACAAAAAACATGGAAAATGATCTGTTGATGACAACGTGTACGGCAATTTCTTTGACTGGACTAACCTACAGTGTATTCATGCTGGGAAAATTCATTTTCAATATTGTAAAGATATACAGTGATTGAATGCAAAAAATAAAAGATAATTACAAAAAGAAACTGACAGGTAAATTCCTTTCACTCTTTGCCATGTTTCTTCAGGAAGTTTTCTAAGATATGAATTTTGTTTATTTAAAAAAATAAATATCTGTGGTGCAATTCACATTACAGTGATGCATTATACAAGTTGTGAGCTTGCATTTTTTTTCTTTTGTTATATGTCTTAACATACATGTCATTAAATTTCGAAACAAAGAGAAACGACTAGGTCATCAGGAAAGTCATGACATATTTTTCTATGCAAAAAATGCATCATGACTTTTCCGACAGCCCAATAAATACCCTCACACATTTCAAAATGAAATGTTTTATAAATAAAAGTTACATATTCTAATTGTGCAAAAAATATCAACAAACACCATATAACTAGGAATAAAGTTTATGAAAGTTGTATAATTTCTCTGCATTGACAATTATAATATAGACAGCAATTAAAGACCTAAATAAATGAAGAATATACCGTAAGTATTTTTATATATTACTGTTTATATGTTAATATATAACCATAAAAATCTCAAGTCAATCTATTGCTTCAATGAATTTGTATGGAAATGTAAAAGACCAAGAAGAGTCTAAATGGTCTGGAAGAATAAGAAGGCTGAAGTTCTATTCAACTGTACATGAATGCAATACAATAAAGAGTCCAGAAACAGACCTGCATATACACTTTCACTGATTTATGACAAAAGTGACACTGTGTGGAAATAGTGACAATGTGGAAATAATAGGTTTTTTTTCCCAAGATAGAGCTGGACAAATTGAATATCCTTCAGGACAAAAATCTATTTTTTTTTTTTTTGAGAGGATTTTGCTATAGGGTGCATGCACTCACCAGAAAGACAAAGAGAGACAGAGAGACAGAAAGCGAGAAATCACCCCCCAGGGCGGAATCACCTGCTGCAATCCCTTCTCCTCCATTCTCCTCTTGGGATCTTGGGCATGCATGCACATGCGCCTGGAATGAGTTTTAAGCCACCAGGTCCAGGACTTGAACCATGGTCGACTACATGGGAGTCCAGCGACATAGCCATTACGCTAACTGCTGGTCTCTAGTACAAAAATCTTGACAGGTACCTCACCAATGCAAAAAAAAAAAAAAATTCTAGATGAACTGTAAGTCTAAATGTGAAGGATAAACAATTAAACTACTAGAAGAAAACATCAGAGAGTATATTCATGACACAGGGATAGGCAAAGATTTCTTAAAAGGATAAAAAACCATCTATAGAGGGAACCAGCAGTTAGCGTAATGGCTATGTCGCTGGACTCCCATGTAGCTGACCGCTGTTCATGTCCCGAACCCGGTGGCTTAAAACTCACGCCGGGCGCGTGTGCGTGCGTGCCCAAGATCCCAAGAGGAGAATGGAGGAGAAGGGATTGGGCGTGACCATCCCCCCTGGGAGGTGATTTCTCGCTTTCTGTCTCTATGTCTCTCTCTGTCTGTCTGGCGAGCGCACGCGCCCTACAGTGAAAATCTCTCCAAAAAAAAAAAAAAATCTATAGAGAAATTGGTAAATGAGACTGTTAAAATTAAGAATGTCTGTTTTTGAAATGATATCACTATAGAGATACAAATCACTGAGTTAAAAAGACATTTGCAATTCATATCTAAGAAAGACATTAATAGAGAACTATTATCAATGAGGAAAATACAGATACATTTTGGATAAAATATGAGCAGCCATGTTCATAAAATGAATTTATAAATATTCATTATTCATATAGAAATGTGACTGGCATCATGAGGCATCAGGTGAATACAAATCAGAACCACAAAGAGATACTACACATATATCAAAATGATTAAAATGAAAAAGATAGACAATACTAAGTGTTAGCAAGGATGTAGAGCACTTGGAATGCTCAATCAATGCTGATGAGCAGGTAAATTTGTACAACTAATTGACATTAAATATAAGACAGTCTTCAAAATGTATATTATGAAAAGACTGCATGGATTTCAAAAGGTTTTTGCACCAAAATAAAGATGTATTTTAATTTCATTTAAACAATTTAAAAAATAATTTATTATTATTATTTTTTTTATTTTCAACCAGAGAGAGACAGAAAAGAGAAAGAGAGGGAAAATGAGAAAGCAAGGCACCCAGTCTGATACTTGAGCCACAATCAGCCATGTGGGAGTCCAGTGCCTTAACCACCATGCCACCTGCCAGCCTCTAATTTCATTTTTTAAATAAACTTTTTGAAGTACCCTCACATCTATAAGTGCTGAACATTTGCATACATTTTGCCCCAATGATGCCATCACTGAGTATATCTCCAACGGGAACGTATATACACATACATCAATATGCATGTGCAAATGCTTATAGCAGCACTACCCACGAATACTAGAAAGGAAAACAACCCAAATACCCTTCAGCCGAATACGAGCGAATAAATTACATGACAGAATACTCTACAGAAGGGTCAGAAAACTTTTTCTGCCAATGGCAATGTAGTAAAAATGTTTTCGATTTTGCAGGTCACATGTCTCTGTTACATATTTGTCTTCGTTATTTTCTTACAACCCGTTACAAAAGTAAAAGCCATTCTTGGCTTGTGAGTCACAAAAATACGCCTTGCTTGGCTGCAGTTTGCTTGTCCTGGCTTGAGACCAACAATAGTAGTGCACACATGACTGCTACATGCAATTACACAAAGAATTTCACAGTCAGAATTTTGCATGAGAAAAGAGTGCACAGTTTTAATACTAGGCAAAACTGATTACAATAGAAATCTCTTTTTAAAAAAAAAAATGGGGGTGCATTTGCTCCCTGGAGAGAGACAGAGAGAGAAAGATAGAGAAAAGGAGAAAGCATTCTCAGGGGGAGGGAGGGACAGTCATGCTGTAGTCCATTTTCTTCTTGGGCTTTTAGGCATGTAATACACATGCCTAGAGTATTTTTCAAGCTGCTCGGTCTAGGAACCATGCAGTCTGGCATGTGCATGCACATGTCTGCAGTGTTCTTCAAGCTGCTGGGTCTAGGACTGGAACTATGCAGTTGGTCATGTGGGACCTAGCTGCCTTAAACACCATGCCACAGGCTGGCCCCTAGAAATCACCTTTGGAGATAAGGGAGATAGAAAATGGCACAAAGTCGGTATCTGAAAGGACAGCTGTGTGCTTCTTGCTCTAGGTAGAGGTTACACGTGTGGACTTATTTGGTGGAAACTCATTTGGCTATAACCTTGTGATTTGCATAGTATTCTGCTTAGATACTTCCATAATAATTTTACCTAAAAATCCTGCAAAACCACAGAAGTTCAGTTTTTCTACCACAGTTTAATTGCTTGGTCTTACAGCCACTTCATGCCTGTTTGTTTTTAGCTGTCCTCATTAGTGAAAACCTGAGCCCACCAAAGACTACACCTACTATGTTTGCCAGTGGCCCAGAAGACTGTGTTTGAGAGTCATTGTCATTGTACCGTTATTACATTAATACACCCCAAATATTGACTGATGCTCTTTTTTTTTTTTTGAGGTTTTTGCCATAGGGTGCGTGCACTCACCAGACAGACAGAGACAGAGACAGAAAGTGAGAAATCACCCCCCAGGGGGGATGGTCACGCTGCACTCTCTTCTCCTCCATTCTCCTCTCGGGATCTTGGGCATGCATGCACACGCGCCTAGAGTAAGTTTAAGCCACTGGATCCGGGATGCAAACCGTGGTCAACTACGTGGGAGTCCAGCGACATAGCCATTACGCTAACTGCTGGTCCCTTGACTGATGTTCTTGGCATACGTTGGTGGTGGTGTGGGGGGAAGAGCTAGTGAGGCAGAGTTGGGGCGAAGCAGAGAGCATAGTCACCCCAGGACGATGGCTCCAGCATCTGGTCTGCGGCCATCCTGCTATGCTTACGTTTCAGTGGAAGAGAATTAAGAGCACAGTCCAGTGAGAGACAAAAGCCTCGTTGAACAGATTTTTCTCATTTGTGCTTTATCCTAAACATGTGTAAAGACTTAGCAGCTCACGCCGGCAAGCCTTTTTAACCCACATTCCAGTACTAGTGATTACTTTCTCGAGGACATTTCTGAGTCCAGGCTGCTACAGAGCCAGGTGACTTAGCTCTCTAAGGGGACTCGGCGAATCCTTGAGACGGTGACCCATGGGGCAGACAAGGAGGAGACACCTCTGAGTGGGACTGGTGGGTATGCTCTGCGGTCTGGGCAGGAGCAGAAGTACAAAAGGTCCATGCGGTCTTCCACTGTTAGGGAATGGGGCTGTCTCAACTCTGGTGGAAAAAGTGATGCATCCTGACTTTCCTTTCCTTCTTTCTAATTTTTATTGTAACTTCTGATTTACATATAATAGCTGTCCATCTTGGTGGGGTACAGTGTGGTTCCTGAAAGCCTGGACTCGGTGTGTCATAATTAAATCAAGGAAATACCCGGTGACTGTCTCCAGCAAGCATCATCACCTTGTGTTACCCTAGTTAACCCAATATTCGGTGGGATTAGGCTTCTTAAAAATCCGTGGACTCGGACCAGCACATGGTGTAATGGTTTTGTCGCTGGACTCCTGCATAGTCGGCCGTGGTTTAAGTCCTAGGCCCCGCAGTGTAAAACTCATGCCTGGCACGTGTGCACGTGTGCCCAAAATCCCGAGATGAGAAGGGAGAAGAAGGAATTTCAGTGTGGCCACCCCCCCCCCCGGGAGGAGGTGAGTTCTCTGTTTCTCTGTCCCTCCAGCTAGTACACAGCCCTATAACAAAAAAAATCTCTCTTTAAAAAAATGAAAGAAAATCATCGCTTAAAGCGGAAAGGGGGGAGAATATCGTCAGGGCAACTGCCCTCCCTCACCACTACGCCCCACCCCTGCACAGTAGTGTCTAAAAACATCAGCACTGAGAGAAAGGTCCAAGTGTCAGAAGTATGCAAATAAGCAGCAGCGAGCTGAGGAGAAGCAGCATCCCACCGGGGCCAGCCATTGGCATGCTGGTTAATGTGGCTGCAACCCACCTGGCCTACTGCACGGTTTGAGAACCAAACCCCATGGCTTGAAAAGCACACTGGGCACATATGCATACCTGCGTGTGTGTGTGCCCAGAACCCGAGAGAAGAATGGAGAAGGGATGTTGTGGCCATCCTGCCTGGGGGGGTACTTTTTCACTTTCTCTCTCTCTCCTGCTCTCTGGCAAGTGTACTCACCCTATAACAAATAAAAATAAAGAAAATACAAGGTGGTTATAGGTAGAGAGAAAGATACTATAAATCCGAAGTGAGAGAGGCAGAGAGGTGACGGGGAAAGCATGGGGGGTGGGGGTGGGTGCCCGGACAAAGACACCTTGACCTCTCGTGTCCTGGCCTGCCGACCAGGCAGAGATGAGAGTAACCCATCTGCAGAGTCTATGCCTACAAATGAAAGAACTCTGGAGGCAGACAGGGAGGAAATACAATAATAACATGCGGGAGTTCAAAGGAAACTAAGTTGTGGATATTATATGACCTGCTCCGGGCTATTCCACCAGTAGTTAGTTAGGATTTTAGGGCTTCAGGTTCAAAAGGAATTTTATCTTCTACAAATCACTGAAATTGATGCGGTGCTTCAGGGACCTCTTCCATCCTGACAGCCCTTCTGTCCAGTCTTACCTTTGGAGACGTAGTCCAGCAAGACTCGCCGGGAAGAACTCCTACCTAAGCACTTCAAGGTTCAAGCCAGTGGGTTCTAAAGCTTCACTGTGCGTCAGTCAAAGGGGTGGGTGGGGGCAATGAAACAGATTTCCAGACTCTCAGTAGAGTTGGGTTGGGGGTTGGGGAAGGGGCATGGCAGAAGTACAAAATGATTTCCTGTGGCTGCTCGGGCTGAAGTGTGGGCAGGGGTAGGAATCGGGAGACTTGCTGCAGGACCAGCTGCCATAGTGCTATGTTTGCTATAAGGGTATGCGTGCTCGCCAGTGAGACAGAGAGAGAGAAAGTGAGAAATCACACCCTGCCCCAACCCCATCACCACCCCAGGGATGGCCAAGCTGAAATCCCCCTCCCTCCATTCTCCTCTCGGAATTTTAGGCATGCATACATGTGCACCCACATGCTTCTGGGTCCAGTACTCAAACCGTAGTGAGCCATGTGGGAGTCCAGTGCCTTAACTGCCATGCTACCTGATGGCCCTTATATATTAGCTTTTTAGGGCGGCAACAGGAAAAGAATGTTCTTCCCATGTGGCATCAGCGTCACTCAGTGCTGGGCTACCGCGGTGCCATCTCAGCTGGCCTCAAGAGCCCTTGACCTTCTACAGCTTAAAGGCAGCTGAGGACCAAGGCCAGGGTCTGGTCATGAGAGCTGCAGGGCTGCTGTATCCCATAAGCACTCAACTGGTCTCCTGTACCAAGGCTTCCTATGTCACCATACGAGGACATGATAGAGAGGACGAGGTGCCCTAAGAACTGACAGGACACTTGGGCAGACATGGAGTGGTTGTGAGTTTGAACTGCCAAATCCCCCATAATCTCCCGATAATGGAAAGCAGATACCACCCCTCCTGCCCCCTTCCCTGCACCCTCTCAATAACTGCACTGGAAGACGTATCTCAGGACCACTGCCACCACCCCTCCTCACCAATAGGTCCTAAAGAGAGTCTCATCCCATTGTAGCTTTGATGAAGACGAACAAGGCCTGCTCTAGGAAGCCATAACTATCCACCCCGAAGAGCTGAACTTCGCTGAGCTTTGCTGGCAGGAGTCTGGGAAGGATGCATGGACGTGAAGTCTGGATGTAAAGCCAAGGAAGTAGCAACAGAAAACGACGGGGGCGGGGGGGACCAGAGGGAGGTGCCGTGGTAACACGTGGTGCTCTGTGAGGCAACCCCACACACGGAGCGTCCAGGCCAAGTCCAGAGAGCTCCTTGGAGACCTCAGAGATCTCTCACACGTGCTTGTGGGGGATCCAGAACGGAAAGCCGGGGCAGACTGTGCGGTCGAGATCTTGTTGGAGGTGCTGTCTTTACATCTGTCTCTCTCTTTCCCACTCATAGAAAATAAACAAAAATATAAAAAAAAATGACTGGGCCAAATAAAGATATAAACACTTAGGATTTTGTACTCACAATATTGGCTTGTGAGTGGCAGGAATAGCTGTGGGTTTGCCTCACAGAGCATGGCGTTTACCACCGCACACGCGTCCTTCAAGCAAACACAAGGCGGCAGGGAGCGCTGGGTTTTCCTCACTTAGGCTAGTTCTGGCCAGTTACAGACTTCTCGGCTTGAGGGGATGACTGTGTGTGTGTGGTGTGTGGTGAGTTTGTGAGGTGTGTATGTGTGTATGGTGTATGTGTGTGTGTGTATGGTATCTGTGTCTGTATGAGGCATATGTGAACTTGCGTGGGTGTATGTGGTATGTGTGTGGTGTGGGCTTATGGTGTGCCTGCTGTATGTGGGGTGTGTGTGAGTGGCATGTGCTTATGTGGTGTATTTGGTGTTTATGTGCTATGTATGTAGCATGTGTTTATGTATATATGGTGTGTGTGTTGTATAAGTGATATGTGTGTCGCATGTGGTGTGTATGTAATCTGTGTTCGTATGGTACATGTGTGTATATGGGGGTGTGGTGTGGCATGTGTGTGTTTATATGGTATGTGGGGATATGTACTCTGTGTGTGTGTGTGTGTGTGTGTTAGGACACTCAGACCCAGGGTAGTAAGAGAAGACAGCAACAGCTAAAGATTTCTGAACTAGAGGTGAGGAAAGACTATGGAGTGCTGAAGGGAAAACATGACGCCCTGTGAGGCTGACACATGTGAGGAGGTCCCAGTTTGTGTCTGGAGGCCTCCCTGAGTACATGGGCTCGGGAGTGCCCGTGATCCCGGGGTGGGTCAGGAGACTGCTGGGCTGCTGTCTCTTTTCTCTCTTCCTCCCACTCATGGACGAAACAAATAAATACACTTTATAAAGAAAGAAAGAAAGAAAGAGAGAAAGTGAGAGAGAAAAAACGAGAAAGAGGAGGAGAGAGGGCAGAGGCTTGGCAGAGGGCTTGTTCGGGAGCTAAGTGACACCGTTCTCTGGGCAGCATCAAACCGGCGTGGTGGGGATGTGGAAAGTCTCCAGGCCAGTGCAGTCAGGAAGAAGGAAACAATACGCCCTGAGTTCCTAAAGCCACTGTGTGGGGCCTACAGCAGTGAGGAGACGGCATGCACGTTACCTCGTGCTCAGGAGTTATGACTGCTTCGATCTGTGCTGTACCTGGCAGTCGTTCAAGGTTTTGGACAGAGAGACCATGAGAACAGTCCCAGTAGCGGTGATGGTGGTGGTGACGCAGGAGCTGTGCCAAGCTCCGAACGTATTAGCTCGTTTACTTCGGGTCATGGCCCTCTGAGATGGGCTCTGTATCCCCACTTTATAGATAGAGAAACTGAGGCACAGAGGGACTAAGTGGTGACTTTTCTGAGTTCATACAGCCTAGAGGTGGCAGACCCAGGGACCAAGCTAGCCCGGTGGCCTGACTGCGGTCTTTGGGGGTCTATCTGCTAAATTGGCTCACAGGAGATTATCTTAATATTTGATTTCTTTTTTTAATGGGGGGGGGGGGTATTTTGACAGTCTTGACATGTCACAATCATCCCACTCCAGTCTCCTGGTTAGCTAGGATCACGGGAGTGTACCTGGCCCATTTAGGTGGGTCTGGGTTCTGAACCTGAACCTCCCACGGAGCTCCAGCACTGCCCTGAGGTGCCCTGCTCTCTGCACCCCTGTGGCCGGGTCAGGGTTTTCTTCATACATTTATTTCTGTAGATAAAGCAAAAGGAGGAAGTCACCTTTTAAATGTGTGTTACCCAGGCCAGAAGACACCCATCCCAAACTAGTTGGCCTAATACTAGCTAGAGTAGAGTGACCGGCCATCCTAGTTTGCTTGCAATCAAAAGTTGATGAGGGTCTGGGATTTTTAGCATGAATGCCGGGAACATCTCAGGCAAACAGGATGGCGGGCTATCCTGAAACGTATGCTGTGTAAAAGGAATTAATTCACATCTACAGCACCAGTTAGCTTCGTTTGGCAACACCGGGAGGACAGTTTCTACATCTCGTCTCTGGCATGGAGTCCACTGTAGTTTAAGCATAATGACCCTCATTCGTTTTTCATTAAGCTGTGGCTTTTTTCCCCAGGCATCCCAGGATACTTCTGTTTTGTTGTTTAGTGGAGGGAAGTGGTCAAAGGGATCCTCAGGCTCTTTATGCCACCATAGGGAGGAAGGTAGGCACAGCTGCAAGGAGGACAGAGGGAGAGCTTGCCCTAAGAAGGGAACGGCCTCAAGGGACAGCGGAAATCTTCTGGGCTCTTCCAGGAGGGCCAACCTCTCTGACTTTGCAGGAACTCTTCCTGCAACATGGCTCTTTCTAGGCAAGCCTGGAGGAGGACCTGGCCCAATGAGGACATATTGTAAAGACCCGGATGCCTGCAGGGACCACCCTGCGGCCGTCAGACAATGCGTACTGGGTCAGCCTTTCCATCCATCATTCACTGGAAAATTTGGTGTCTGCTGCACAGCCAGTGCCTTTGATCCCTTTGTAGTAATTGGGCCATTGTCCGTGTCTCTCACCTTTTCATGCTGTGTCCTCCGAGGGTCTTTCCCATTGTGCCTTTGGCTTTCTTTGTCACCTGGCTTCCTGCCATCCTCTGGAATCTTTCCCTTCACTTGAGTGCTTTGGGAGATGCACGTTAATGCCAGTCTCTCTGGCATGATCGCCCTGCCTCAGCCCTGCGCTCTATCTCATCTCATGCAACGGTTCAATCATCCTGGGCTGGGAAAACCCCACTTGCTGGCTCCTTCTATCTTATCAGACCAGGCGATGTCAAAGTGAAGTGACAAGTGCTGGAGGTGCTCATTTCCTAAGCCTCTGTCCGCGCCTGCTAATGATCTGCAGTGTCTGGGCTGAGGCATGTCGGCTACAGAAATAAACCCTAATGGCAATGACTTTGAAGTGGCATCAAGAATGTCGCTTGGTCAGAAAGGAAGTACGTAGGTGGCCTGAACTGCAATGTCCAGCCTGTAACGAGGATGCTTTCAAATGGAATTCTTGCTTAAAAATGATGGATAGACAACTGAGAAAGGAATAGCCTGGGATTTGGAATCATTTGTGTAAAGTGCCATTTGCATAAAAAAGAACCTATGTAGCAGAACCAGAAACTGGTCATTGCAGCAGACAAAAGCATTGTGCACAGGGACCACTAAAATGGAACTCTGCATAATTTCCTGGCATTTCCATGTCTCCTCTGCACGAGGAATCAGTTCAGAAATCCAAACAGCTCCTCAGAAAAAACAAAAAACAAAAAACAAAAAAACAAGAAAAAACAAACGGTTACAAATTTGAAACTAAGTATTATTTTCCTTCTCTCTCTATAGATAAAGAGGTGCTACTTCAAAAGAAGTACAATTAAATTGTTTAAAACCCCAATCTTAATCTATTATCAAACTGTAATAGTATAATTCTTCCTGGGGATAAATGAAACTCTGCTTTAAGGTTCTCGCTCAGAATTATTTTGACCACTATAAAAGCATAATCATATTTCCAAAACCTGGTGTTCACTGTTCTATTTGCTTTACTCCCAACTATCAGCTGGTTCCCAGTTACAGTGACGAGCCTGGAAAGAAATTAAGCCCTTTCTAAGAACTAATAAAAGATCATCTCTTCTGCAAGTGGTGTTTGTATTGTGTTTGTCATCATTTGGCTGGAAGAGAAGCTAGGAAATGGGAGAGAGATTATTACACAAGAATACATGTTGTCGGGGAAAATAAAGATGTGCCCATCCATTCTGTGTTCTATCCCAGAAACTGGGCGATGCAGATCCAAGATGCTCAGTGATGTTCACTTATGTGCTTTCAGAAGACAGAGAGAGAGTTGGAAGGCTCCTGAGCCCTGAGAAGCCAGCACTATTACGCTGGGCCCTGGCATGACACTGCAGAGAATAGCTTAGGAGCTCACAATTACCGAATGATTAAAAATACGATGGAAAGAATCCTGGCATCGCCTGGCCTGGCAGACTCTCTAATCTAAGAAGGGGAGTTTTGCTTAATGGGCCAAGAAAAATTGTGCCAAAGGTTCAGCTGTAAAGGATTTTGCCCAACAGCATATTCAGTTATGGGCTTGATTACTTTTATTTCTTGAGACAGAGTTGTGTTACGTTGTCTAAGCTGGTTTTGAACTCACAACCTTCCTGCCTCAGTTTACTGAATAGCTGAGACTACAGGTGTGGGTGCCACCACACCTAGCTTGTGGGCTTATCTATTGCCTGCTTACCCCTCTTTTATGAACTCTTCTTGGCTCCACTCTGAATTTGGAAGGTGGCAGGATGGCTGCGAATGCTAGGAGGCAGCAGCTGGGTGCGGGGCCTGGGGAGAGCACGGGGTGGAGTGTCCCTTCTCATGTCGACCCTCTCTCCCTTAAGCCTTGGCAAGCCCCCGACAAGCCCCGCCGCCCAGGACAGCCTCTGAGCACTCTCTCTGCACAGAGCCTCCCAGCACAGACCTGGCCAACCTCCCCCAGCAGCCTCCCAGTTTCGTGTTTGTTCCCTCAGTGGCCCAGTCCTGCCCCCATCTGTTGTTGCCTTTCCAGCAGAAATCTCTTCCCTCGCCACATTTTCATTTGGACATGTCCACAGTCCATAAGCCCAGACTACCAATGCATGGCTAGCGCAGCAGTTCAGTCCACAGCAGCACCACTTCAACTGCTCTACCAGGCGGCAGTGGTGCCGTACCTGCCCTAGGGCTCCCGTGGCCAGACAAGAATTCATTCATTGACCCAGCCTCTGTGATGCGGTCAGTAACAAACCAGATGAGAGCCGGAAGCCACGTGCCCACTGCAGTCCAGGTTCCCAGCTGAGATGGCCTGAAGGTGTGCTGAGCACACGTGCATGTGCCCAGGGTCCTGGTGGGCCAGAGGACTGAAGGAAGGGGATTGTGATGGGACCAGGCCCTGTGGAGGGTGCTTTCCTCTCCCTCTCTCCCATGCATGCCCATGTGCTCTATTTCAATGGGTTAAAAAAAAAAAAAAAAAAAAGGATCAGTCATTGATGGCCATTCTATGATTCTCCAAAGCTTTTGCAAAGCAGCTGTCCCCATGGCCACTAGGTGCTGATGTGAGCCAGCAAGCGAGGCTGCTGAGCAAGCAAGTGTGTGTTGAACCTGTAGGTCCCAGGAACAAAGCCAAAGACACAAAAAAGCGTGTACCTTCACAGAAGACAAACCATTTTAAAAATATTTGCCAGAGGGTACATGTGCTCACTAAAGAGCCAAAGACACAAAAAAGCATGTACCTTCACAGAAGACAAACCATTTTTAAAAAATTTGCCAGAGGGTACATGTGCTCACTAAAGACAGACACAGAGACAAACGGAGAGAGGAGAAATCCCCCCCCTTGCCCCCCAAGGGGGTGTGGTCATGCTGCCATGCCTCCTCCTCCATTTTTCTGACCTGTTGGGATTGAAGGCATGCACACGCACACACACACACACACACACACACACACACACACGCCTGGCATGTTTTTTCAAGCCACGAGAGCTGGGATTCAAATCACAGTTGGCTGTGTAGAATCCAGCTCTCTTAACCACTAGGCCATGAGGTCAGTTCAGATTTTAGATATAAATATACCTACATATGCATGTATATGTATGTATGTGTGTGTGTATATATATTACATATATTCATATATATTTAATTTTAATAAATAAGTAAATATAATTTGAGTCAGGGAAAATAACATGATAAAGGCAAACTGAGGCAAAGGAAGGAAATGGAGTTTCCTGGGGGAGGTAGCTTGCTAATGGTTGTCAAAGAAGGCCTTCTACGTAGGTGACATTTGAGAAGAGAACGGAAAGGAGTGGGGAACCAGCTCTGCAAACAACCAGAGGAAAGCTTGGCGAGCCAAGAATGAGCAAGGGCAAGGGCCTCGAGGCAGGAGCTCCCTGGAGGTCGGTTTGCCAGGCCTGCCCCAGCCTGGCCCCCATAGACCACGCTCATTCCATTTTCCACTGTTAGCCAAGGCCAAGGTCAATGATCGCCCCGCCACTGCTCACTCTCGCCCTTGTCTCAGTCTACAGCCACAATCCATTGGCTGCAGAGTTTTGCTGAGAGGGATGACGTTCCTCTCAGAAGCTGCGGGAATTCAGAGGCTGTTATGTAGATAAGAGAAACAGGGCCTTGTTTTGCTTCTAGCTAAATGTTGAGCCTTCTTAACCTTGGTAAGGAGATCAATTGGTCGTGGAGGAGAGGACCTTCTGGGTATTTTTCTCCTGAACCATTTAGGGAGATTTTGTTTCTTATTTAGGATTCTTTTCCACCAGAACAAGCTTCTCTCTCCCACGTCAATTCTTCTAAACTAATTTCCTTTCTCTCTTCCTTTCCCTCTTTCTCCCTCCCTTCCTTCCTTGTTACTTTCTTTCCTTCTTTCTTCTCTTCTCCCCTTCCCTCTTCCGTCCTTTCCTGCTTTCCTCTCTCTTCTCTATACCCTGCTCCACATCCTCCCTCATGCCCAGGGATGAACCCAGTGGCCTTTTGGGTGGGTGGTGCCCCCTGCCTGGTGCCCAAGCTGCCTGTTAACCGCAGCATGGGCCCACAGAGTTCAGTCTTGTCTCCTGCCTGGGAGGAGCCTGGTAAGCTCCTGTGGGGATTTCACCCCCTCTTGTCTAGTGGCTGCTTCCCCCCTCTTCCTGGCCTGGCTCTGCTGGCTCCTGCCATGACAAGTTGCTCTCAGATTAGTGCTGTCAGTACCCTGAAGATGAACACCCACTGGCTGCACGTATGTGACTTCTTTACTATGAGGCATATTTGGTTTCCATGTTACTGGATCCATCTGGAGTCATTTGCAGATTTTTCTGGTGATGACTATTGGATGATGCAGAATCTCTGTGTTGGGGGGGAGGGGTGGGATGGAGGGTGGTGTGGGGGGCTTGGGGCATGGAGGTAGGTTATACCATCAAATATTGTCTCTAGTTCTCAGAACAAACCAAATCCATATCTCTAAGTTCTGAATGCTTGGCCTTCTGCCAGGGCTGACTGGTTCTTTTCCTTTTAGTCTGTGCCTAAGGGCCCTGGTCAATGACTTCTCTTCTGACCTTTCCTATACCTGAAGAATTCTTATTAAACTCATACTTTGCTTTTGTTTTATTTAGAGTAGGTTAATTATTAAACTAAAATAAAGCCTTAGTGGCATAAAGAGATGCCAACGCAATTCTTTTTCTTTTAGATTTTAGCGACAGGGTGCATGTGTTGCCAAAGAGAAGCAGAGGGAGGGAAAGTGTGAAGTCACCCTCTAGGGGCAACGGCCATGCTGCATTCCCTTCTCCTCCAGTCTCCTCTTGGGATTTTGGGCATGTGTGCACACACACCTAGTGTGATTTTCAAACCACGGGGCCTAGGACTCGAATCATGGTTGGCCACATGGGAGTCCAGCATCTTAACCCCCATGCCACCTGCTGGTTCCAACAACACTCACATCACAGTCCACATGGGTTGGGCACAGGAACAAGATACCTTTCACTGTAGCAGAACAACCTTCAGCTTATGACCTCTGAGGACACCAAGCAAAAGCAAAGATAGTGGAGGATCTCACTGGGATGTCCCAGGAGCCAGGCCTGAGAATGACAAGGGCAATTTCTAACCAGTTCCCTTGGCCAGAACTCGGACAGGCACCCAACCCTGCTTATCCGCTGGGACCCTGGGAAACGCAGCTGAGCTGGCTGCCTAAGAGAAAGAAGGGAACACTGGTGGGCACAAAAGCACGGTCTCTGCTACATTCATTGATTGATGTTTTGCTTTGATTATATTTTGCCTAATTATATTCATGGATGCAGAAAAGTGTTAAGGGACCTACAAGGCTTAATTTAAACATCTCATTTTGTAGATGGGGCCCAGAGAAGCCAAGTGACTTGCCCAGTGCAGAGAACCTTACTCATCAGATTTCAAGTCTACAGCTCACAGTTCTATGTTAGTATTTTGCTTTATTTTTACCTAAACAAGAAGCTATATGAAGGGTCTTTAAAAAATTCATGGAAATGTGTATTATGATGAGACTATGTATAAGTTTCAAATTTTTATTTTTTTTGCACAAAAATAAACTCACACTTTTTTTTTTTGAGAGGTTTTTGCTATAGGGTGCATGTGCTTGCCAGACAGACAGAGACAGACAGAAAGTGAGAAATCATCTCCCAAGGGGGATGGCCACACCACAATCCCTTCTCCTCTATTCTCCTCTTGGGATCTTGGGCACGCACGCACATGAGCCCGGCATGAGTTTTAAGCCACTGGGTCCAGGGCTTGAACTGCGGTCGAGTACATGGGAGTCCAGCGACATAGCCATTATGCTAACTGCTGGTCCCAATAAACTCACACTTTAATTTTGTTTTCCCACAAACCATTTGAAGTCCCTTCCCAGTCTTACTGAGGTCAGAGATAAGGTTTTTAATCCTGCTCCTAGAATCATGCTGGACATGGAGCAAATCCTATAATTTGTCAGAATTGAAGTCATAGAACACATCTCTTCCTCTTCAAAGCTGAAACTCTCACAAAGTCTTTTTCACACGAAGGGAAAAGGTGAAGGCAGGCACACGACCGTATTTCACAGACCTGAGATGCTGATGTCTGAAAGAGGTACCATTATTTTAGATGTCGCTAAGAAAGAAACCATTATGGGAACCAGCAGTTAGCGTAATGGCTATGTCGCTGAACTCCCACGTAGTCGACCGCAGTTCGAGCCCCAGACCCGGTGGCTTAAACTCATGCCGGGCGCGTGTGTGTGCGTGCCCAAGATCCCGAGAGGAGAATGGAGGAGAAGGGATTGCGGCGTGACCATCCCCTCTGGGGGGTGATTTCTTGCTTTCTGTCTCTATGTTTCTCTCTGTCTGTCTGGCGAGCGCACGCGTCCTATAGTGAAAAACCTCTCAAAAAAAAGAAAGAAACCATTATGCTGCCAGTTAACTAGACAGAAATTTTTTTTCCTCACTTAAATTTATAATTTATACTTAATAGAGCTTACATAGATATTAATAGCGCTCGTACAGATTTAATAAGATACATGGTTTTCTATAGTGGTAAATAGATATAGCATGAACTTGACCATTTTAAGCATTTCTAAGTGTGCAATTCATGGCATAAAGTATCCTACACCGTTGTGTAACCATTACCGCGATTCATTTGCAGAACTTTGTTTCCTTCTCAAACTGAAAATTTGTACCCTTTAGACTAAAACTCCCTGTTATGCCTTCCCTAAGGCCCTAGTAATCATTGCTCTATTTTTTTTCATTGCCCAAGGAAATGGGCCCTTATCAAAGACAGAGAGAGAAAGAGAGAGAGAAAGAAAGCACTACCCCCAGTGTGGCATGGTCCTGCCACAATTCTTTTTCCTTTATATCCCTCTCCCATCAGGATTCTGGGCATGCCTATGCACATGCCTGGAGTGTTTTATAAGCAGCCAGGGCCAGGATTTGAACTGCAGTCCATTATGTGGAATCTGGCTCCCAATACACAGTGCTCAACCACTGTGCTACAGGGCCGGCCCACCACTATTGTACTCCCTGTATCTATGAATTTGACTATTCTAGGTACCTAACAAAGCAGTGGGGTGCCTGTTTTAATTAGCATAAAGTCTTCAAGGTTCATCCAAGGTAGTATGTGTCAGAACTTCCTTCCTTTTTAATGCAGAATAATATTCCATTGTGCTCTATACCACATCTTGTTTGTCCATTCATCCATCAATGGACACTTGAGCTACTTCTCTCTTTTCTCTCCTGAGAATAAAGCCACTGTGAACACAGATGTAGAAATAGCCACGCAATCCTGCTTTCGATTACTTTGAGTATAGAGTCAGAAGTGTAACTGCTGGGTCATGCACAAATTCTATGTTTGGTCCTTTTTTAAAAAGTATTATCTACTTATTTATTCTATGAGAGAGAAAAAGAGGCAGAAATAAAGAGAGAGAGAGAGAGAGGTACTCCCAACAGGCTCCTCATGCTGTGAGCCTCCTCAATCCCAGCCAGCCTGGAGTGTGGACACGTGGACATACTCCAGGCATGCTCAGGTAGGTCACGGGACACGAACCCAGGGCCCTTCCCACATGGATCCAGTTGTGCCATTGCTGCAACACCCATAGGGCCTGCAAGTCTGTTTCATTTTTTGAGGATTCACTTCTGTGCATTTCCATAACAGCTCCCCACTTTATATTCCCACCAAGCAATTCCTACCCTCCAGGAAATTTGAGCTTCTCGGGCAAAATGAAACATAAGAGGGGGCCTCAAAAAATTCAAAGGAAAATGACATTTAAAAAAGGGATTTTCCTGAACTTATTGAAGCCCCTTATTTCTTGACTATAATTGGAGAGGTTTTTGCTATAGGGTGCATGTGCTCGCCAGAAAAACAGACAGAGAGCTAGAGAGACAGAAAGCAAGAAATCCCTAGAGGGGATGACCACGCCACAATCCCTTCTTCATTCTCCTCTCAGGATCCTGGGCACGCACACACACACGCGCCCAGTATAAGTTTCAGGCTACCAGGTCCAGGACTCAAACTGCGGTTGACTACATGGGAATCCAGCAATGTAGCCATTATGTCATCTGCTGGTCCCAGGGGTGAGTTTTTTAAAACTTAGATTTGAA
>NW_006204133.1:4279867-4299120 GCF_000334495.1 Tupaia belangeri chinensis
CCCAACAGGCTCCTCATGCTGTGAGCCTCCTCAATCCCAGCCAGCCTGGAGTGTGGACACGTGGACATACTCCAGGCATGCTCAGGTAGGTCACGGGACACGAACCCAGGGCCCTTCCCACATGGATCCAGTTGTGCCATTGCTGCAACACCCATAGGGCCTGCAAGTCTGTTTCATTTTTTGAGGATTCACTTCTGTGCATTTCCATAACAGTTGCCCACTTTACATTCCCACCAAGCAATTCCTACCCTCCAGGAAATTTGAGCTTCTCGGGCAAAATGAAACATAAGAGGGAGCCTCAAAAAATTCAAAGGAAAATGACATTAAAAAAAGGGATTTTTCCATGAACTTATTGAAGCCCCTTATTTCTTGACTATAATTGGAGAGGTTTTTGCTATAGGGTACATGTGCTCCCTAGAAAAACAGACAGAGAGCTAGAGAGACAGAAAGCAAGAAATCCCTAGAGGGGATGACCACGCCACAATCCCTTCTTCATTCTCCTCTCAGGATCCTGGGCACGCACACACACACGCGCCCAGTATAAGTTTCAGGCTACCAGGTCCAGGACTCAAACTGCGGTTGACTACATGGGAATCCAGCAATGTAGCCATTATGTCATCTGCTGGTCCCAGGGGTGAGTTTTTTAAAACTTAGATTTGAATAGGACATTTGTTTCCTTAAAACCTTTCAATGGCTTCCCAGTACCTTCAAGATAAAGCTCAGGGCCAGCTGCTGGTAGAAGTTAAGGCAGCTGAATCCACATGGCCAAGTGTGCAGTGCAAGTCCCAGTCCCAGTGGCTTGAAAAACACGTCAGGGGGATGTGCACGTGTGCCCAAAATCCCAAGAGGAGAACGGAGGAGAGGGATTGTGGCATGGTCATCCCTCCTGGGAGTGCTTTCTCACTTGTCCTTTCTCTCTTTCTGACTCTGCAGAAAGCACTTTACTCATCCTATAACAAAGTGTTTTTGTTTTTTTTTAAGATAAACAAACAAACAAGATAAAGTTCAAACTCTCCATTGGCAATTCGCTTCACAGTAACTATCAAACAATACACCTCTTAGACAATACAACTATTAGACAAGTCAACAATAAGAAAGCTCAATACCTCCCTAACAGGAAGTTCTAGGAAGCATCTTCAGAACTGGTTAATTCAGCCCAATGACCTTCCTTTGGACAGAGTTTGCTGTACCTGGCTGTGCTGCCTTCCCAGAATATGGATCTATCTTTTAAGGTTAGTTTTTCTTTTGATCCCCAAATGGTACCCAGGATATACCCACAGGAAAAAAGGTAGGGGAGATGTTTGTTCTTATGAGACTTTTAATCAGCAGGACAGCAGGAAAGCTTCTGTAGAAAGCATTTTCCCCACCGTCTTATTGATAAATACAGATCCTCCTTGACTTGCAATGGGGTTACACTCTGATAAACTCACCTTAAGTTGAAAATCTAGTAAGTCAGAAGTACATTTAATACACCTAACCTATTAAACATCATAGCCTAGCCCAGCCTACCTTAAATCTGCTCAGAACACTTACCGTAGCTAGAGTTGGGCAAAGCCATCTAAACAAAACTTACTTTGTAATGAAGTGTGGAATATTGCATGTAATTTACTGAACCCTGTGCTGAAAGTGAGAAACAAAAAGGTTGCATGAATACTCAAAGCCGGTTTCCACTGAATGCGTATGGCATCCACACCATCATAAAGCTGAAAAATCCTAAGTGGAACCATTGTAATTCAGATGGTCTGTATTGCATTCTCACCAATGCTAAACCAATCCCTGGAAAGGTCATGGAATTCCATGAGGGCTCAGACCCTGCACTGGCGAGGGGCTTTCCCACCTCTCAACGACATGGTGCTTGGTAGCTTAACCGCCTAGAGATACAAAGTATGGCTAGTGGTAGGCCACAGGGTGTCCATCACACTAGAGCAACACGCCGCTTCATCCTCACGCTGCTTGGATTTCCAGCCCTCTCTCTGGCATGTGGCCCTCATAGCCCATTCTTCAGCAGCACTGGATTTCTTTCTGCTTCTCTACCTGCCAGACGCTGTCTGGGATGACGATTCATGCTGTTCTTTTCACGTGGAGCTTTTTCCACTGAAATACCTACCCCAGCTCCAACACACACAGACATGCAGACACACACAATGTTTGATCATCCTTTAGACAAACAAGTTAGGCCAGAAGTGGGAAGGCGGCAGTATCTGGTCTATTGATATGTTCCGTTTGATTCCCTCAGTGTTTTTCTCCTTCCTTCTGTCTTTCCTTCCTTCTTTCCGAAATATTTTTGATAGAGTCTTGCCATGTTGTGCTCCTCCTGCCCCAGCCTCCCAGTTAGCTGGGACTACCTTTAGGCATCTCTATTCTCTGTCTGCTGAGGTTGGGCCAGGAATTGAACCCAGGACTCCCATGTGTTTTCAGCCTCTAAGCAGCATAGTCTAACCAGTGCATGCCACCATGACTGAGTCAGTGTTCTTCTATTTCTGAATTAGTTCTAGATATTTAAAAATAAAAATGTTCTCTTGAAAATTAGGGACAGTGGCCCCAGGTGGCCCCAGGACTCCATTGGCTCAAGCTGAGCATTAGTTGCCCACTCTGGACAGGGCATGCTGTCTCGTTTCAGCTCCCACCTGGCTGGACTGACTCATTTATATAGCCTGTCTAGCTCTGTGGGCACTCGAGATTGCCAGCTATGGCTTATACCGCCCCTGACTACCCATTCCCAGTTTGGATTGGGTAATTGTTCTGGGTTTTATAAAGCACCCTTCCCTCTCTAGTAAAAACACTGATCACACACTTGTAACCACCCATTTTCTTGTCAGTCTTCCCAGCACTTAGATGATAAATTCCTTGAGGGTCATGCATGTGTCTATCATGTTCATGGTTCTGTTCCTAGCACACAGCCTGGCTTGTGACATGCTCTCAATGCATGCACAGACCAAAGTGAAAAGTGAAGTGTATGCTGTTTGTGCCAGAAGAGTATCCAGACCCTGTTTGTTTAACCTGCTGCTCTATGAACACTCAGCGTTCTGATGACCTGCCAGTGATGGGCCTGACACGTACTGGTTACTGGGGGTGAAAGGTGAATAAGTCAGCCCTAGACCTCGACGAGCCTATGGTGCAATAGGAAGACCAACAGAAATACGATTACCGTGGAGGTGATAAATGCTACCAGAGAAGAATGTGGAGGGCCACTGGGGAGGGGAGCCTATGATTTATCTTGAGTGGTAAATTAATCTATATGTGTCTGCGTCCCAGCAGGAAATAGATGCCAGATGGTTCAAGTGAAGAAAGTTTAGTGAAGGGACCAGATACAGAGGGATGGGAAGCTTAAGGAACCAACAAAGGATGTTGTTGCCACATGGGGGAAGCCATTACTCTGCTGGGGCTAAGGGACAAGAGGAGGAAAGGAGGACTAAATACCTTAACCTCTCTTCTTGTTTTCTGTTTGACAATCTCTTGACAATCTCTCTGGTCAAACTCAACCAGAAGCCATCCGGGCAGGGTGCTATGGTGTTACCTTCTGCAGAGGCCAGCTTGCTGGGTCTCAGAACAGAACAGAGGAGGGGAGAGAAGATCCCTGGGCAGGGGAAACAGAGAACAGCCACAGACTCTTTCCAAAAGGGGGTCACCCTAGAGCTGAGGCTTAAAGAAGGGAGGAAGAGTATCATTTTCAAGACTTGCTGTTTTGTCGAGTCTAGGGTTTTGCAGCCGTTGATGTTCGGTTTATTTATCTGTTTGTTACTTATGTTTTTACATCTGTGTAAGTTGTTGCCTTGTGGGCAGTCATTGTCACCTATACACGTTTGCTAAGCCAGCTGCCCCTGTGAATCACAGACGCACATTCACTCACTAACAAGGAGGCTCTCTGCTAAGCAATTGGCTTTGCATGTAAGACTCAGAGCAAAAGGATTCAGTCGTTTTGAGCTTCTGTTTTGTGTTTTCAGTTACTGGATGCATTAGCTGACGTTCAGGTGTCAACTGTGGTGTGTATGTAGCACAGGCCATTTTCGATACTGTGGAGAAATCTCAAAATTGCTTAAGGGTTTGTCTCTCTCTCTTTCCAGTGAATACATTCACCCTATGGCAAAAATCTAAAAGAATAAGAAATTAAAAGGTAGATCTCCTATTGTGTTCTTTTTCGGTTTACTTATTTATTTCTTCCATGAAGTGGGGAGAGAGCACCCCCAGCAGAGTACCAATGCTGCAATCCACCCTCCACCTTCAAAAGCTCTGATGGGGACCAGTAGTTGGAGTAATGGCTATGTCACTGGACTCCCATGTAGTTGACTGTGGTTCAAGTCTTGGACCTGGTGGCTTAAACTCACGTCAGGCGCATGTGCGTGCGTGCCCAAGATCCCAAGAGGAGATTGGAGGAAGAAGTATTACTGTGAGACCATCCTCCTGGGGAGTGATTCCTCGCTTTCTGTCTCTTTGTCTCTGTCTTTATGGCGAGCACACACACCCTATAGCAAAAGCCTCTTAAAAAAAAATGGCTCTAATGGAAGTGTGTACTGAAGTATTTGACCTGCAAATTGATTGAGTCCCAATTCCCTATTGGTTTGTGCTGTCAATACAGGACAAGGTATTCTCTGCGTGTTGCATTATTTATACTTGTCGAGATAAAGAATGAGTTATTTATATCCATGTGAATTTCAAAAGGATATGCTTAAACTCTGTCCACCAGGAAGCTTGTATCCCACTGGCTAGGCTGTGGAGAATCCATCAGAATTGGAGCCCGGGAACCTATGCTCTCGTGCAGGGTTTTTGACCCTGGGCAAGTGACGAGCCTCTTGGTTTAATTTCTCGGTGAGTAAACTATGGTGGACCTTCTGCCTCATTTGCCATGTTGAGGGCCAGAGGGGACAGAACAAGAATGTCTTTAAGACGCAAGAACATCACACAAGGGCATGGCACTGCTTGGCTGCCTTCTGGCTGTCTGCCAGGCACACAGCGGAACAGCCTGGTTTCAGGGGGAGGAGAAGGTGTCAGATGGGGACAGGAAGGGTGGGTGGGAAGGACGAGGCTGTTCACAGCAGCACAGGAGAGCTCGTGGCCCTTGCTGCAGCCCTCTGGGGGACCGTTAGAGGTGGGCTGCAGGGCCACTCCCTCCCTGGTGAAGTTGCACCTCCCTGGTCCCAGACAGTCTGAGGTCTGCTTGTCACTAAAGATAGCACGTGGGAAGAACTGGGAGGCCTCTGGGCCACACCCGGAGCGGTTAGGCTTTCCGTGCACTCTGAGTCTGTGGCTCTGATGTAAGTATGCATGGACGAGGGTGCCAAACCACCACACACGAAGGGTGCAGCCGAGGAGATGTGGGTCTGCTGGCTCCTTGGCTACCACTCCCCTTCCTCCCACACCCCATGCACTGCATCCTCAGATTCCTGGCAGGAATCTCGAGGTGACTCACAGGCTACCCTTTGGGGATCTTTACCTCTGAAGTTTGTTCACTCTTCAGCCTCCAATGCCTCTACTTCTGGTGGGGCCAGGGACATGGTGTGGTCCCTGTGCAACTTTAGGTGTGGCCATGGCCTTGACCACCCTTGGCAATGTCACCCCCTGGATGACCATGTTGGGCCCACCTTTTTGAGTCTGACCATACCTGTATGATAGGTCGAAGGGTTCTGGTCTGTGTTAAAACTATAAGAGGATTGATCCTCAAATAGAGAGGCTTAGAGTCTGATTACCAAAGTGCTACCATTCTTTTCGTCATTTTTCACCTCAGTACAGGTCCTACTTAGGTGTTCCTTTAAATTCCCTAAGGGCTGAGTTCAAACTCATCCCCTCCCATCCACCTGACAGGACATCCAAGCAGGGGTTCCCAGGCTCTCAGTGGGCAGTCTGTCCTCACGGGGCTGTTCCCAGGAAAGCTGAAGCCTTTGCATTCCCATTAGAAGGACTTGAGGGCTCCAGCTTGGGTTTGCTGTGTTACCAAGGGTCTTTCAAATCACTCCCCCCACTCGGGGCCCCTGGATCTTTAGCATCGGACAAATATGCTGTCCTTTAAACTTATCCTCTAGATTAAACTTCAGACCAAGACAAATAAGGAGTTTTGAGCTCAAACCTATTAAAGGGATTTATGCGTGACTAAAAATAGAGGAAAATTCATTACATTCTTTTCTCGTAAGAAGCTGGATTTACTTTGCCAACTGTGTCTCAGAAAGTGCATCTTTTATTTTTTTTCCCCGTCAATAGTTATACTTGCTGCCATTCCCAGCAGAGCGGGCTGTCTATTAAATAATCACAGTATAAGGGAATCCTCCATAAAACAAAATCTGACCTCAGGAGTACATAGCTGCACCTTTGCTTTAAAGAATAGAGATGTTCTTCAAAGTGACTTTTCAAGAGAGCAGCTAAGGAATACCAGAAACGCACCAGGGGGAAATTAAATTAATGTCTCTGGATGCAGATAAGAGGGGAGGGGGTGGGGAGGGCGGGAACAGCTATGGGGGAGGGGCCCAGCCTGTGGAGCTGGCCTGTGGCTCCAGGGAGCTGAGACCCTTCCAGGGAGGCAAGGGCCAGCCAGCCGGGCTCTGGGCGCCTCTTCCCGGCCCCTCCCTCCCTCGCCTGCTTTGCACCATTATCAGCCCAAGGCAGAGACAGCAGAGATGAAAATGCGCCTTGGAGATGGCCCTGGAGCCAATCGGAAAACAGCCTTGCTTCATGGCCAATTTACAGCGGCTGCCTGAAGCATGGTGGCTTCTGTAACTCAAGGGACAATGGGTACAGCTCTGAGAAAGGCGTCCCACGACGTAGTAGCAATTTCTGTGCCGAGACTGAGAGGCTGCCTTGTAGACTCACAGACTGCTTACCACCCAGATGTCAGCTGGGGCCGCTCTGTCCTCAGAGTGGAGGTGAACTCGGCTTCACAGACCCCCCATGTTCCTGCCCGGGGGAGCCTGCAGCCTCCTGCTGACTCTTGCCACCCCCAGATTTACTTTCGGCCTGAATCCTACCCGCCTGGGGCTCCCACGTCCTCTTTCTGAGGAGGGGTCTGAGCAGGTCCCTCAGACTTGCCTGGAATCAGAGGGTGTTTGGGGGAGCACAGGTGGGTTTGTACCACTCACGTGACAGCTCACATAGCCTCTTCCCTCCCTCAGGCCTGGTCAGTTCTCCCCCGACTGGGGCACCCACGTTTACCATCATGAAGGCCTCCAGAGGACCCAGTTTATAGGGCCGGCCTTGGACATGACCCAGCTCCAAACAGGGCAGTGGAGGTGACAGAGAGATTTCCATCTGCCCCACTGACTCGGCTGAGGGTGAGGAGTGGGCTGGTGCAGGGGAAGTTCTGACCCCACGTATCTGGGCCCAGGGGCAGGATCCACAGCTCTCTGGGCCTTTCTCTTCAGGCTTTCTAAGAGGAGAGGCCCTGAGGTCAGGAGCAGGGGTTTCGAAGTAGCCAGCCTCAGCCACTTCCCTGCCCTGTGACCTGGAGGGCACCTTTCCTCCAGCCTCTGTGGGCTGCTAGGTCCTTTGCCTGTCATGGGGGACAACAGTCATGCATGCTTTAGGCTAGGCCCCAAGACGTGGCAGCACCCAGTGGTTGAGTGGGAGCTCATGGCTCCTATGTCCCCAGCAGAGACCCTCACAGGGCGAGCTCCTGCAGTGTTACCAAACATGTTCTTTGCTTTTTACCCTCAGGGTTCCTGGGGAGTCTGCCCCACGTGGACTCTGACACTGGGGCCCTGGGATGGCAGGGATGGCTTCCCAGGAGCAGGTGGTACGGGGTCCCTGGGCCTAGCCCCCACGCTCTGACTCACTGGAACTCGATTCATTGCTTCTATTTGTATCGATTTCAGTTTACAAAACACTTTCACAACAGTTTTCTCACTTGTTATCACAACCACCCCAGGAAGCAGACTTCAAGCCCATCTTCAGAGACGAGAAAGCAGGGTCTCAGAGAGGTTAGGTGACTTGCCTAATGTCATGCCGCAAAGAGCAGAGCCAAGCCAGGTTTTCCCAAACCCGGTATCTGACTCCTCACCTGAGCGTCTGTGAGGCCAAGGCCTTCCCTAGTGGGGCACTGCCTCACACCCAGCTCCTGACTGGGGACTGGAGGGACTAATTAAAGGAAGGTCTATAGGACTCTACGGTCTCTGTGGGGACAGTTGAGATGCTGCTGTTCCCAGGCCTGGCGGTCACCAACACCTGTCCCTCCACTCCAGCGCCACAGGGTGTGCCGGCTCAATGGGGACAGAGAGGGAAACGGAGACAGCGTTGACTTCAGGGCATGCTGTGCGCGTGGCCAGGCACGAGGCTGCTGTGGGAAAGGGGTGACAGCTGACTCTCAGTGTGGCAAGGGAGGTGGCCCCGAGTAGCAGCCTGCACCTTAGGCCGACAGGGGACCAGGCTCTCGCAGCCTTTGCTTAGTTTTCTCATCTCCTGAGTGGAAGTCAGAGTATCCACCTGACAAGCTTATTCTAAAGATCAAGGAGAAGCCTATGTGGGCTCCCTGGCAGTGTCCAAAAGTATTCGTCACCCACTCAGGCAGGCTCTGCTCCTCACTGGCCCTCTTCAGTGACAGGCAGATGGGCACTGGCCAATCCGAGGGTTCAGTGCAGTGATGGCGTCCTGGGGGTTGACGGCTTCAGGTGCAGTTGACTGCTCAGAGTCAGATGCCCACTATTCACATATCTGCATCTGCGTGTCGGTCAGAAATCTTAAAATGCCATCATATGGATAGCACACATCAAAATCTCTGTCTCTCCCCCTCTCTCTCTACACACACACATCTAATTTTAAATTTGCTATAGGGTATGTGGGCTTACTGGAGACAGAGAGAGAGAAAGAAATCATCCCCCAGGGGGGATTTCGGTCATACTGTAGTCCCTTCTCCTCCATTCTCCATCCTTCTTTCAGGATTTTAGGTATGCACACACATGTGCCCTACGTGTTTTTCAAGCCACCTGGTCTGGGACTTGAACTGCATAGTTGGCCATGTGGGATCCAGCTACCTTCACCACCATGCCATTTGACTGAATCCAAAATTATACCTTGAGAAATTTTTTTCAACCCTTAGACACAAAAGAAATTTTAGGGAAGAAAACTTAATCATAAAACATTTTTTTACATGTAATTATAGTTTTTAATAAGTATCCTTGACCTGTTTCATAAATATAATTTTTTTGAGAGGTTTTTGCTATTGGGCATGTGCGCTTGCCAGAAAGACAGAGAGAGACAGAGAGACAGATAGTGAGAAATCGCCCCCTAGGGAGGATGGCCACGCCGCAATCCCTTCTCCTCCATTCTCCTCTTGGGATCTTGGGCACGCACGCACATGCGCTCAGCGTGAGTTTAAGCTACTGGGTCCAGGACTCGAACCATGGTCGACTACACGGGAGTCCAACGACATAGCCATTATGCCAGCTGCTAGTCCCTCATAAATATAATTTTTAAAAGCTTCTAAAATACAGTAAATGCCACTGAATAGATTAAGAAGGTGAACTAACATGTTTCTTTTAAAGAAAAATATTGAGGAATATATAAGAAATGACAATCTCCCACTCTCATCTTTTTGTTCATTATCCACGATGCAATAAAATGCATTGTAAAGAGTGTTCTCCCCAAACAAATACTGAAGGCGAATCGCTCTTACATACTATGGCAAGTTGGGCCAGCCACCATTTTTTAATAAAACTGATTAATGGCTAAGTGTGAACAACATAGGGAAGTGAGTAATCAGGTGGAATTTATGTTATCCTAGAGCTGGAATAAAAGTCTATGAGATGGAAAAAAGGCCTTTGGGGGCTCGGCCAAGTTCTTCAATAATCAGGAGCCCGAGCAGAGTGGCTGCTCTCAGGAATCGCATCCAGTCACGCGGGCGGCGCCTATTAAAAATTAACACAATAGTTGGAGATTACTATTTTAAGTGTTATGAATTGGCAAATGGCAAACACCTCGCTGAACAGATGACTGGTTTTGATTCTTAATAGCCAATTGCAAAGGAAATGGTCCACAGCGGGCTTTCAGACACAGAAGTGGCCGTCAGTGCTGAGACCGAAGCACGGGGGCACATCTAAATGTAAGGATCAGCAATTCCCCAGAGAGCAAACACAGACAGCCCAAGTCTAATTTCCCATCATTGCCGAGCATTTTCTAGCAAATTAAAGTTAAGTCTGGAACCAGGGTAGAAACGTAGTGGGGAGTCTCCTTTGGAGCCAATGTGGGAATGGAGGAAGCCCAGGGACCAGTGAGACTATTTCAGGCATTCTTTGATAATAATTTAGGGTTGGGACTGGCAGGTGGCTTAGCTGGACTCCCACATGGCTGATCGTGGTCCAAGTCCTGGACTTGATGGCTTGAAATTCACCCCGGGCACATGTGCATACTTGCCCAAGATCTCAGGGGAGAATGAAGGAGAAGGGATTGTGGCATGGCCATCCTCCTGGGGGGGGTGATTTCTCATTTTCCCTCTCACTGTCTCTGTCTCTCTCTCCAGTGAGTACACATGCTCTAAGATAAAAACCTCTATGAAGTAATAATTTAGGGGTTTTTTTAGATCACAGTTTTTTTTTAAATTATTTTCTGTATTTCCAGGTGCTTCTTGGAAACTTGCTGACCCTAAAGAGACCCTAGAGAGGACACCTCCCAGGTCCAGCCAGAGTGGAGAGGCAGTAAACAGCTTGCTCGCCTTGTACACACACTAAGCAGGCTTGCTGCCAGCTGGCCCCCACCTGCCTCCTTCATCAAGCTCTGACCCTCTCGACCATGCACCTGCCCTATCACCCCAGGGCAAGGTACCAGACAACTAGGGACAGCCCTTCTACCCCCCAGAATTACCCTGCCTAGGCAATCCTCAGTCTGTTCACTGTGCCGCACCTTTCCTTCCTGCGGGAGTCCCTGGATCTGCTTCTCCCTCACACCGTCTATCTCCCGATGGGCCCTGACATGTCCCGTGCGGTACTGTGTGTCAGGGAGCTCCCTTTCCTCTTGGGACCTCTTGGGAACTGTGCGTAACAAACCATCTTTTCTTTTCTTCCTTTTACTTTTGGTTAAGTATATTTATTTACTTCTTCCGTGACAGAGAGAGGGGGGAGGCACCCCTAACAGGGTTTTCTTGCCATGATCCATCCCCAGCCTCTGCCAGAGTGGCTCATGGGCACATGTTCCTGGTGTGAATGGAGAGGGCCTGGGATACGAACCTGGGACCTTCCCATGTGGGTCTTGTTGTGCTACTCCTGTGCTACCACTTGGCCATAACAAACTATCTTTTCATTGACAATAGTCTCCTGACCTCACCATGTCTGAATCAGAATCAAGCCTACATTTTAAAACAGCTATGTCAAAATGTCCCTGGTCTCAGGGCCAGCAGATGGCATGGTGGTTAAGGCGCTGGACTCCCATGTGGTCAACTGTGATTCGAATCTTGGACCTAGTGGCTTGCTTTCTCACTTTCTCTCTCTCTCTCTCTCTCTCTCTCTCTCTCTCTCTCTCTCACACACACATGTGCCCTGTAGCAAACTTGAAAAAAATAATAATAAATAAATCATTAAAAACAAAATGTCTCTTGCCTCAAAGGAGCCCTACCAAAATGGCATGAACCCAGAGGAGACAAAACCAGAAAATGACTTTGGGTGGTGCTGGGCCTCAGGTGTCTGCCCAGGGACCTGTGCTTCATTCCATGGGCAGTGGGGAGCCTCTGCATGGCCCGGAGCAGAAGGGAAGCCATCACCAGGCCCTGAGTGTAGCGCCCTATGCTGTCGAGGCAGGGAGAGCAGTGAGAGGCTGCGGGAGCTGCTGAAGCAAGAGGTTAAGCCCAGGATCACGGCGGAGGTAAGAAAGGGGCAGTGAAGTCAGAAAGGACGAGCTCTGGGGACATCAGGTGGCATGGTGGTTAAGGTGCTAGATTTGTACATGGCTAGCTGTGGTTCGAGTCTCGGACATGGTGGCTTGAAAATCATGCCAGGTGTGCGTGCGAGTGTGCCCCAAATCTTGAGAGGAGATAGAGGAGCGGGGATGGTGGTGTGGCCATTCTCCCTGGGGGGTGATGGGACGATTTCTCACTTTCTGTCTCTCAACAAGTGCACGTATCATATAACAAAAATCTCTCTTTAAAAAAAGAAGAGAAGAGAGAAGTCACCAAGGGGCAAAAGCACGGAAAACCCACTAAGAGCAGGGTGAGGATCTCTCCAGCTGTCCATCTCAGAGATTGGAGGCCAGGACACCTGTTCTGGCTGTGGGTAAAAACTGCTGTATTGGGACCAGCAGTTGGCGTAATGGCTTTGTTGCTGGACTCCCATGTAGTCATCCGCGGTTCAAGTCCTAGACCTGGTGGCTTAAACTCACGCCGGGTGCGTGTGCGTGCATGCCCAAGATCCCGAGAGGAGAAGGGAGGAGAAGGGATTGCGGTGTGGCTATCTCCCCGGGGAGTGATTTCTCACTGTCCGTCTCTCTGTCTCTCTTTGTTGTCTGGTGAGTGTACATGTCCTATAGCAAAAACCTCTTAAACAAAACAAAACAAAAAAACTGCTGTATTTTCCTCATTGGCTCAAGTGCCAGGTTCTCACTAGGGTTGAATACGGGTAGATTAGAGATAGAAGGAAAAAAAGAACAGAAAAAAAAAGAATAAAGAAAGAAGAGGAGAGAAGAAGGGAAGGCAAGAGAGAGAGGAAGGAAGAAGAGGAGGGACAGAAGGAGGGAGGGAAAACAGAAAGGAAGGGAGAAAAAAGGGAAGGAGGAAGGACTAAGCATAAGGTAAAAGTTTTCATCCCTTAATAATGACAATTTTATCATCATTTCGCATAGCTTCTTTCTGCCAATTTTATCATCACTTACAATAACTTCCATTAGGGGAACAAGGCATTAAATGTATGTTGATTGCCAATAATCTGGTTACAGGTACTGATTACATGGACATGGATTTTTGCCCCATTTAAAATACAATTTCAAAACATTTTTACTTCCTTACAACAGGTCCTATCGAAGCAAGGAGGCACACATGCTGTGGAGACAGAAAATGAGACTTTCGTCTGTTAAGGCAAGTGCCTGGTGACAAGACAAAAATAACTGGAGAATTCATCTTCAGAAATAACGGATGTAGGGAACCAGCAGTTGGTGTAATGGCTATGTTGCTGGACTCCCACATAGTTGACCGCGGTTCGTGTCCCGGACCCGGTGACTTAAAACTCACGCTGGGCGCGTGTGCGTGTGTGCCCAAGATCCCGTGAGGAGAATGGAGAAGGGATTGCGGCATGGCCATCCCCTCTATGTCTCTCTCTGTCTGTCTGGCGAGTGCATGCGCCCTATAGTGAAAACCTCTCAAAAAAAAAAAAAAGAAAAGAAAAGGAAAGAAAAGAAAAGAAAAGAAAAGAAAAGAAAAGAAAAGAAAAGAAAAGAAAAGAAAAGAAAAGAAAAAACAGATGTAAATGGCTCGCTCTGGTGGGTTTGTGTTCACCTTCGCTCCCTGGGGCTCAAATTAATATGCTTCCCCCTGATCAGCCGTTTTACGTAACTGAAGGCACTGACACGTAGCTACCCCTCGCTGGGTGGAGATCTCCCCTGAACACACAGCCTTGATAGAGATTAAGTATAAATTGCCAAGCCCTGAATTTTATGAGACTTCCATAGCGGTGAAGTGCTGGTTTAAGGAAGGGATAGAGAGGCTTTGGATACATTATACTGCCATTTAGGGCTGCTATAAAATTTTGCAACTCTGTCCATTATAACCCGGCTTTCAGGCGCGATCGTCATTCTGTAGAAATAATGACAAACTACTCCTCGCAGGCTGCTGCTTGGATGTGGACACATACGGACTAGATTCAAATGATTTGTTTCCTTTGGTAAAACACCCCTCGGCTGTTTTCAAGTTTATGAGATTATAAATGCCTGAGCGGCCGAACCAGGACTGCATCTGCAGAGATGCCTTTTTTGATATTTCTGGAACTAGAAGTGATTTCCTTTCAGCCCGCTACAGATATTTTCTAATTTACTTTTTAGTAATATGTTCAGGACTTTTTTGTTGGTTTGTTTAGAAGGAATAAAAAAACACCTTGAATTTCAATTAAAAACATAATGATAATGCCAGTGCGTACTGTGCTGTGTTTTCAACTGTCTGAAAACAATTTTGTGTTGTTTTCTTTCTCTCTAAAATATCCTAAGTGTGAAAAGAACATGTGTTATTTGTCGCTCTCTAGGGACCAGGCAGGTATTGGTCCTGTTTTACAGATCAGGGACTGAGGCTCAGACCATGTGACTTTCTCAAGGTCACACACCTAGTGCCAGCATTAAGCCTAAAGGACCCAGGTGGCCTGGTTGGCAATTCTGCAGCCACAAGACATGGGCTGCGTGTGGCAGGAAACGAACCACCCCGTGCCCTGTCAGCTGCACCACGATGCACTTCCACCACAACGCCCCGGGCAAGGGTCTTCCCTGAAGACGTGACTTTCAGTGTTAGATCTGGGCATTTAGGTCAATGACAGGCGCAGCCTAAGTTCATCCCAGGCTGTTTATGTTTGGCAGTCACCATCAGGTCCATGTAAAGAGGTGTCTGGGGGCCAGTAGATGGCATAGTGATTACGTTGCTGGACTCCCACATGACTCACTGCAGTTTGAATCCCGGACCTGGTGGTTTCAATCTCATGCTGGTACATGTGTGTGCATGTCCAAAATTCTGGGAGGAAAATGGAAGAGAAGGGATTGCTTCGTGGCCATCCCCCTGGAGGGTGATTTCTCACTTTCCTTCTCTCTGGGAGTGCACGTACCCTATAACAAAAATCTCTCCAAAAACAAAAAACAAACAAACAAAAAAGACATCTGAGATCTGAGACAGCCCAAACTCTACTGCCTCTGTGCTTGGGACGAAGGCACCCTGGAGGGACTGCAGGAGCCCGGCTCTGCACCGCCCCTGCTGGGAGCCGTGAGGGCCTTGTGCTCACTGACTGCACCAGGAGGTATCACTCAGCTCGCTGTTACTCCGGTCTCTGACTCTGAAGTGTCCCAAAGAGGAGAGAAAAGACATAGTGTGGTTCAAATTCTAACACGCCCTCGTGTATAAGATGCTCTTTCTGATTACAGTGCTACCTGAGGGCCTGTTATCTCCCGTGCGCATTGCTGCTACTACTATAGTTTACTTGGTGAAACAAAGGTCAAGAGAGTTTAGGTCCAAGCAGGTCTAGAAACTCCTCATACAGGGTCTCCCTTGCTTTCAGCCTCTTGCGTCTGGGACTACATGCCATGGCGAGCATCATACATTCCAATTCCTGGGTCACTCCACAGCTGAAGTAGGAAGGTTTCTATTGGGTTGTTGGAAAAGTTATGACATGGTTTCTATGCAAAAATGCACCATGACTTTTCTGACAACCTAATATATTGCCTAGAAGAATAATCTTGACTTTTTTTTTTAAGTTTGCTATAGGGTATGTGTACTTGCCAGAGGTGAGAGATGGGGAAGAGTGAGAAAGTACCTCCCAGGGGGGACGGTCATGTTGCAAGCCCTGCTCCTCTATTCTCCTCTCAGGATTTTGGGCATGCATGTACAGGTGCCTGGCATGTTTTTTAAGCTGCCAGGTCTGGGACTTGAACCATGCATTGGCCACATGGGAGCCAGCTGCTTTAGCTAGCATGTCATTGTCTGGCATCTTGACTTGAATTTTTTTTTACTTTGGGGATGTTTTTGTTATAGGGTACATGCACTCACCAGAAGGATAGAGAGATAGAGAGATAGAAAGTGAGAAATCACTCCCCAGGGGGGTGGTCACACTGCAATCCCTTCTCCATTCTCCTCTTGGGATCTTGGGAACACATGCACATTGCACCCGGCGTGAGTTTAAGCCACTGGGTCTGGGACTCGAACTGCGGTCGACTACATGGGAGTCCAGTGACATAGTCATTACGCCAACTGCTGGTCCCCTTGACGTGAATTTTAAATGCCTTGTGCTGTCATAGTCTACTGCTTTCTACTATAAGTTGCATTTCTTACATTATAAAAAGGAATTACCTAACTTCCCCAAGTGCAAAATCACCAAGGTGAGATTTTTTTTTTCCTTGCTCCATATTATCTTTGGGAGTGAGAGGTTGTGACAAGACCCCGTTCTCACTCTGTCACATTTCTGGAGCATCCCCTGTGAGACGCCTTGTGGCGGAAGGTTCAGATGCACAGACGTGGGCCGCAGAGTCCCAACACCGACCATCTTCGTATTAACAAGAACACAGTTCTAATTATTCCAAATTCTGCTAAAATTAGGCCCAAATGTTCCATTTTCCACGTGTTCCTCTTAATTAAAAGTGAAATGAGAGGGAAAAAGAAACCATCAAAATCGTATAAATAAGAGCAGATGGAAGGCAGTATTGGAAGCTCCCTTTTATAATAACACTTCCATTAATAAAATTCATTGGTTAATTTGGTGGATAAAAGCTGTGCTAGAATTAAAGAAGAATTAACATACATGCGGGTAAATATTTGTAGTTGCTTTCATGTGTTACCATGATAAAGGTAATTTAGCTTAAAAGCAGTTATCATCTTTTTTCATAACTGATAAAGCATTACTAATTATGTGTGTTAATATGGTACAATATGGAATTGAATAGAGATTTTATCTTACTAACATCTCCATTAAATTAAAGACAATGTTGCATGACGGGAAAGATCAGTCTGTTTACTCCGAGTTAGCACAGCCACAGCGTGACTGCTGGGAGACAGTGCTGGAATGAGCACTTTCGGTGCTAGTCTAGCTGGCAATGTTATGTTTACAGTCACTTTTGTAAGCCACACTTTTTGTAGGAGAATCTAGATCATGTTTCCTAGAGGAAAGTGATACTTTCATTATGGTGTAAAAAGATACTGATCTTTTCCTTTCTGTGTCTGATGGGGTATTTCTATAAACAAGGAGCTGGCTGGAAAACTATCTGAGTCTACTGGAATGAAAGAACCATCCTCGGTGACTCTTTCGCCACCTCTGAGCCTCTGTTAGCCGGACACCAGGACATGGGCAGCCAGGGGACCGCCTTCTGCTCACGGGAGTGAATAATAACCACTTAACTATGAGAATGATAGCGCCTCAGTTTCTTTTCCTCTAAACTCGGAGCAATCTGTCTCTCGTGAGGCTATTTGCTTTTATTTATAGTTTCAATGGCTTCTTTTCTCTTTCAGTTCATTTTTTATAATGGAATTGATTTTTTTTTCATTCATAATAGAGTGCATGCATATGCATGAGAGAGAGAGAGGCACTCTCCACAGGATGAATCATGCCAAGACCCGCTTCCTCTGGCCCGCCCACCTGCCAGGATCCTGGGCACTTGCACACACACCTGGCGTGCTTTCAGGCCGACTGGGCCAGGGACTCGAACTGTGCTTGGCATGTGGCTTTTAGCTCTTCAGTCTGGTGTGCTGCTGGCTGTGCCACAGAAGGTGGGCTTCATTTCATTTTTAATTAAGAAAAACACGTGGACAAATTGTACATTGGGGGCTAATTTTAGCAGAATTTGGAATAATTAGAACACTGTGTCCTTGTTGATATGAAGATGGTCAGTGTGAGGGCTGCAGGGCTGGTGCCTGCATTTGAATCCCCTTCCACGAGGCCTCTGGTCAACTTGAGTGGGTGAAAATAGGGGTGTTGTCAACACACCTATTCCTGCCCCACAATGGTCGTCTCAGCTCTGCTCCCACCAGACTGGGAAGGTGCCCTCTGGAGTGCTGGTTGGCAGAGGGCCCCAGGCCTGAGAGGCAAGAGCTCAGGCCTTGTGGAAAACAGTGGGTTGGGGTCCAAAGCCCTTCTCCCTTCCCCACGTGGGCCTGCGTAGCTTTACTCTGATAAGCACATCACTGACATGGTACCATCTGCCTGGGAGGACCAGGAGATGTTGGGGACGGCAGTTGTTTTGTCTGTTAATTTGTTTGTTTGCTAAAAGCACATGGCAGCGGCTGCCTGCTGGGAGGCTGCGGGTTTGCTGTGTGAGACCCACGTGCCGACGCGTGGCTGTGCTGTCCTGGCGTCTCTCGGCCTCCGGGAGTAAATGTCCCCTGCACCCCTCCACACACACACACACACACACACACCTGCAGGGCCTGCGGAGACACGCCTTCCAGTGCTGGCTTTGGCCACACATGTCTGATAAGAGGCAGAGTCGGGATTTAAGTCCTGACTAAGAATGAAAGCAGTTTGGGAATAATTATAAACCTCTCCCCAAATACGCTGTTCAAAAGAGTCAGTCTGCAGAAGCGGATGCCAACCCTATTTTTATACCAACCGGCTACATTCTTAATACCCAGCAAGAAAGAAATTCATGCCTTAACAGAAAGCAGAAGATGGAATAAATAATGAACTGTGCTAACAGCTTAGCATCACGGGGAGACAGATGGAAAACTTCTCTCCCGAGATCGCGGCTTCCAGAATTGGAGAAAGGGCTCTGGCCATGTTCAGGGTAGATAGTTCAAGCCTGAATTTCAATGAGGTGGAAACACTCTTTAGTATAAATGCAAGATTTCCATGTCTCCCTTTTTAGGAAATAGAGAGTAGAGCATTCATCTGCTTCATGGACGACTCAAAAGCAAAACCCCAAACCTCGTGCCCGTCCTGCAGGTCTGACTGCAGCAAGGGCGGACACCGGGCTCTTTGTTTCCTACGGAAGTGCTACGATGCCATCGTCTGTCTGGGAACAGAAAGGAACACCCGGCCACATGTTACAAGTTCTTAGAAAACTGGCAGAGGGTGGTGGGAGGGGCAAAGGGCAGAAACATTTAACAGACAAAAGAACATAAAGTTATCTGTTAAAAGTTCTGTAATTTTTGCTTTATAGAAATAAAAATTAAAATGTAAAAAGTAAAAAATGTAAGAAAGGTTATGCTGGAACATTCTAAATAAAGGAAGTATTTCTGTGATAAAAGCATAACTAGCCATCGGTTCCTAACGGGCTATAAGTCCAATGACTGGCTTCTAGGGGACTAATTGCTAATTGAAGGTGGTTTTTTTAAAAACCCCATCTTTCTTTGAACTCCATCATCCAATTTCTTAGCTGGCCTTGTGCTGTAAGAAAGAGCTCTCCTTCTTCCTCTACGAGGGAGCCTCACTGCTCACGGGGGGTCAGGCCATTCTGACCCCCACATTCAGAATGTGACGTGAGTGCAGCTGACATTAACAGTGATTAAAGATGCCAGCAGGCGGCTTGGTGGTTAAGGCATTGTACTCCCACGTGGCTGATGGTTTGAGTCCTAGACCTGGTAGCTTGAAACTCATGCCAGGTGCACGTGTGTGCTCAAAATCCCAAGAGGAGAATGGAGGAGAAGGGACTGCTGTGTGACCATTCTCTCTAGGGAGTGAGTT
>NW_006204133.1:4299484-4304834 GCF_000334495.1 Tupaia belangeri chinensis
CCTCTCTTTCTCTTTCTCTCTCTCCCTCACCCGGCATGTGCTAGTGCCCTGTAGCAAAAACCTTAAAAAAGAAAAAGAAAAAAAAGAAAAACCAAGGTGGGTAACTGCTACCTATGGAGGAAGCGTCAGCCAGCGCGCCTGTATGAACGAGTCAGCGCTTACTTGCAATGAGAGGGGACAGCATGTCCACAAAATTTAGCCCCTTGTGCTGCGCTGGCCCCCCATGGCCAGTGGATCTGGTCTGTAGGCAGGGTGGGCAGTGCGACCGCATGCACCCCACTTCATGCTGGGCAAAAGAGCTTGGACCCCAATCCCACGACTCCCAGAGTGTCTAAAATACCCAAAGCTAGGGGCATGCCTGAGGACCACTGACCCACACGCTGAAGCACGGAGCAAAGAACAGGCCCCGAGTCTGAAACAGGGAGCGAGACCCTCACCCTCACAGCCGGGAAACTCAGCAGAGTAGGAGGCGTCTTTTTTCTTTATCCTTTGCTTTTCTTTCTCTCTCTTTTTTTCTTTTCTTCCCTCCCATCCCTCCCTTCCTTTTTTTTTTCCTGCCATAGGGCACATGCACTCGTTGGCAAAAGAGAGACACAGAAAGTGAGAAATCACCCCCTCCACCACCAGAGATGGCCACACCGCAATCTCTTCTCCTCCTGGGACTTTGGGCACACACGTGCCTGTTGTGATTTTTCAAGTAGGGGGTCTGGGACTTGAACTGCAGTCAGCCATGTAGGAATCCAGCACCTTAATCACCACATCACCTGCTGGCCCCTGAGGTGCTTTTCCTTAAATAATAACTTTTGTTGTAATTTCTAATTGACATATATGACTTTATATCTTTGAGGTGGTACAATGTGGCTTTTTAAACACATGCACAACGGAAAATGATCAAGTCAGGGGACCACACCTACCCATCTCCACATGTATTATTTCGTTATGTTGTGTGCATTTCAAAACCTATAATTCTTCTGGCTATTTAGAGATATATATTGAGTCATGGGAACCAGCAGTTAGCGTAATGGCTATGTCCCTGGACTCCCACGTAGTCGACCGCGGTTCACGTCCTGGACCCAGTGGCTTAAAACTCACGCCTGGTGTGTGTGTGCCCAAAATCCCGAAAGGAGAATGGAGGAGAAGGGACTGCAGCGTGACCATCCCCCCTGGGGGGGTAATTTCTCACTTTCTGTCTCTATGTCTCTCTCTGTCTGTCTGGCGAGCGCATGCGCCCTATAGTGAAAACCTCTCCAAAAAAATTAAAAAGAAATATATATTGAGTCGACACCTCTGTCTCTGCTCTGCTGTGCCACTACAGACCCTAACCCATCCCTGTATTTACATGCACGCTGGTCTCTGTTACCCAAGGTCTCCCCTTCCTCCCCATACGCCTCCCCTTTCCAGATTCTGGTACCCAGCCTTACACCTTCTTCTTCACATTGTTAGTTCTTTGAGCCTCCACTAATAAGTAAGGACATAAGGCATTTGTCTATCAGAGCCTATCTTACTGCATTTAGCATTATTGTCCATTTTGTCTCATATGACAAGAATTCATCATTTTTATGTCCAAATAGTATTCAATTGTGTACATACATCACATTTTCTTTTTTATTAGTTAGCAAATTCATCTACTTATTTGTCGTGGTGTTCGGGCCACCAGATCTGGGATTTGAACCACAGTCAGCCACGTGGGAGTCTAGCACCTCGACCTCCATGCCACTTGCCAGCCCCTACACCAGATTTCCTTTATGCACTCATCAGTTCTTGGGCATGTAGGTAGAAGGACTTTGCACGTAGCTGTGGTGAATAGTGCCCAGTGAACAAGGACGTGCGGCTACCGCTCCAACACACTCATTTCCTTTCACTTGGGGATGCACCCCTTTACCCCCCAGGAAGGAAGCCCTCCAGGTTTGAGGCCCATTCTTATGCAGTTGCCTGGAGACCCACGGACCACACAGGACTGCCCTTCCCAGCCGTGGGTCTGTACTGACACAGGTGTGAACTCACTTGCTATTGTTATGGGTTAAGATGTAACACTGTCACGATGTATTCTGATGCTCGGATTGTCCCCGATTTGGTCAGCGGAGCCCTTCAAGCTTGCTTGTCTCCTGAGTCCTTTCAACATGTCACCATAACTCCCTGAGTACTTCCTTGATTTCTGGCATTACGAGATAAGCCAGGTCCCTCTAGAGCTTTCCTGCCCAGTCCTTAACATCAGTCGTTTCTCTAAAGAGCCTTGGCTCTTTGTCTTGGAGAATGGCATTTAGACACCAAGGTCAGTGTGAATGAGAAGGTGTCAAACAAAGTGGGGTAGGCCCCTGCAGGGGGTGGGGACACTGGATATGAGCTGTGCTGGAAGTTCTAGAGTGGCTGAGAGTTAAACTGTGGGCAAAGTCTCCCTTCAACGCCCCAAGGTACTCAGAGCCAGCCCTTAACGGGTCCACTCTAAATATTTAGTCCATTGATTCATTCATTCATTGACTATAGCTACTGCCAACTGCCTATAGTAAAGCCAAAATGCATTTACTAGATGTGTTTTCATGGCCTGTTGCAGTGGGTGCAATCAAGTGCACGAGAGCTTGGAGATCACCCAGGCTGCCCCTCCATTTGGCTAAGGAGGCCTCCTGGACCTCCGTGAGGGGAACGGCATCTCCAGGTCACACTCATGGCCAACGGCAGAGCCAGGTCTGGACGCCAGCCCTCCTGGCTGGCTCCCGCCTCTCTCCTCAGTACAACTTGTAATGAGGTGCCAAAAGGAATTCTGTCCTTTCAGCAGAAAAGACCTTCCAAAGCCTCCGTGACTTGCTGCTGTGGCTTGGCCTGAGGGCTGTGCATATCCTGACCAAGCCCAGGCTGGCAAGCAACCCCAGCACCAGGGCCGTGGACATTCTCTGAAAGCCATCAGTCCCATGCTGCCAACGGGTAGGCCCTCAATTAACCAAGCCTCCACCTTGGCTCTGGCACTTGCGAGCACATGCACTGCTGGTCTCCAGCCAACCCACCAGGCTTTCTTGACCACTATGGGCACTAAGTTCTAGTTCTAGGGCCTGCAGCAACTCAGGGAGTAGCAAGTTCTTCATCAGAGGAAGCAGTCTTACTCCCCACTCGTTCAAAAATAAATAAAATGGTCGGGAACCAGCAGTTAGCGTAATGGCTATGTCGCTGGACTCCCACGTAGTCCACCGCGGTTCACGTCCCGGACCCGGTGGCTTAAAACTCACGCCGGGCGCATGTGCGTGCGTGCCCAAGAGCCCGAGAGGAGAATGGAGGAGAAGGGATTGCGGCGTGACCATCCCCCCTGGGGGGTGATTTCTCGCTTTCTGTCTCTATGTCTCTCTCTGTCTGTCTGGTGAGTGCACGCGCCCTATAGTGAAAACCTCTCCAAAAAAAAAAAAAAAGACCCTGTTGGGGTGCTGTCTCTCTCTCTTTCTGCTTCTCTTGCTCATGGAAAAAATAAACTCTAAGGCAAAAAAAGAGAGAGAGAGGTAAGCAGCCTTGTCCAGGTCATGGTAAGGGTGTAGAAGCGGGAACCCTGGCAGCCGGACCCTGATCTATGGACTCTGAGCAGGAATCGTCCCCCTTCAAGGACCAGAGGACTTTTATAGGCAAAAGGCTGGGCTGAGGGGACTGGCCACTTATACTTTTACCCCCCTCCATCCCCGGTTGGCCTCGTGTTCCCCTAGCCCTGTCCCCACCCCAGCCCCTGGCTCCTTCCCGGGCCTCTCTGCTTCTCCCCACCTTCGGCCCCCAGGCAGGCCCCTGCAGCAGCACCTCAGGCTCCTTGCTACGGCAGCAGCATCTATGCGGGTTTCTGCCTCCCAGAAAAGACTTTGGAAGGTTCTGAAATCCCAGAGCATTTTCTGGCAGGGCCAGCCCACAGAAGTCCTCAGCACGGCTGGAGGCAGGCGGGAAGGCACACTGGAGGTTTCCCTGGCAGCTCTGGAACTTGGCTGGGGGCCACTCTGAAGAGTAGGCCTCAGAGCCGATGTGTGAGCCTGGCCCTGTGGCTGGCTTTTCTGGCATCTCTTCTAGGACGGTGCCTATGGATAGAAACAAACTACCCCTCAAGACCTGGGGAAGTTTAATTTCCACGTGGGACCAACATTCAAATCAATAAGTTTAACAACTCGAAATACCAGGGTTTCCAGCAGCGATTCAGAGGTTACAGAGCTAGGGCTGGCAGGTGGCGTGGTGGTTAGAGTGCTGAGCTCCCACCTGACGGACGGTGGCTCGTGTCCCACACCTGGCGGCTTACTCTCTCACTTTCCCTCTCTCTCTCTCTCTGGTGAGTGCATGTGCCCTAGACAAAACTAAAATGATAATGATAGTAATAATAGTACATTAAATTAAAAGTGATCATTAAAATAATAAAAAGAGGTTATAGAGCTCGACTAGGTTCCAAGGCCACTCAGGTCTGTTACTGGCCATGGGACACTGGGCACATTCCCTTAGCCTGGCAGGGGCTAAAGTGTGTGCCTGCTCCCCAGGACCTGGGCTATCTGAAAGCTAATGCATTTGTAAGTTTGTATCTTTTGTTGGAGAGGGCACTTAACGTTGCATAAACGTCAAAGACTTGGACCCATTCCTGAAAACTGGGTTTTGTTTGTTTTTGGTTTTTGCCGTAGGGTGTGTGTGCTCACCAGAGAGAGAAAGTGAGAAATCAGCCCAGGGAGATGACCACGCGGCATTCTCCTCTCCTCAGGATTTTGGGCACGCATGTACACACGCCTGGTGTGATTTTCAAGCCACGGGTCCAGAGCTTAAACCATGGTTGGCCACATGGGAATCCAGCACCTTAAATACCAAGCCATTTCTGCCCATTTCTATGGACTATTTACCTGTGGTAAGAGACAATCCTTTCTCCCTTAGGAATAATGTAAGGAGGATGTCGCCACCTGCTCACCGAGTGCCTGGGTGTAGCTCACCCAGCTAGGCATTCACCCAGCCCCTCCCTGTATTGGAAGTTTCCATCTTATTTAAATCTCATAAAGTCCTGCAAGGGTTTATTAGCCCCATTTTACAAGTGGGGGCGGGTGAGCCACCGAGAGGTGAAGCACCTTGCCAAGGTGACAGGGCTGTCCGTGTGGGAGCTGGGAGCACACACGCGCTCACGTGCCCTCGCACCCTGGGCTTCACTCTGCAGTGAGCTGCCCTGGCTGTGGGCTTGTCAGGTCAAGGACTGAGCAGACACAAAGCACTGTGGGTGCAAGGTTGGCAGCAGGTTCAATGGTTGACTAAGACAGCTACACAGCTGAGATCTGAATTTTTCACTGCAGTTTCCTGACGTGACTCCTACTCATTCTGTGTGGCCAGGGTTAAAACAGAATGACTAGCTCAGCTATAAAATTTGGGT